>NW_008240221.1:835750-858758 GCF_000691975.1 Corvus brachyrhynchos
GCAGGAAGATACAGAACCAGGACTCTACACCATGCCATTTTATCAGCAACTAACAAACTAAAATGCTTTATATAAACTGTAAGGGAATTTATGTTCCAGGTCAGGTTCTCCATTTGTATAAGAACATTATTAAGCCAAAGTCTGATTTGCTGATGGCAAACTCACAGTTCATGTGTCCATTGTAAGTTCACACCAGTTTAAGGGGGAGATGTGCAGACACAAGGCTGGTTCAGCTGTGCTGTACCCAGTGCTGCTGGAGGGAGCCAGGCTCTGGGCACAGCCTGAGCAGCCACTCTGGAGCAGGCTGGCCCTGGGCTGTTGAAAGATAGTCATCCTTTATAGAACCTTCCCCATGTTCTAAGTGGTGAGGAAAAGATATTTAGCAGGTTGCCCAGACAACTTGTTCTATCTCCATCCTTAGAGGCTTTTAAGACCTATCTGGATAAAGCAACCTGGTATAATCCTGCTTTGAGCAGAAGGCTGCAATGGAGACATCCTCCAACCTGAATTACACTACAATCTTACGATATAAGGACTTGCCTGCCCTCCATGTACCAGTTTGAGGAGCCTGGAAACTGATGTCTCTCTTCTCCTGGGACAGAGCTACACATTGGAGGGAAGTGGCCTCTGAGAAGCTAGGGCTCCAGAACGTCATTCTCTGAAACTTTAATTCTATCCAGCTGGAGTCCTTAAAAAAAAGTAGCTTTTGCTCTGCCCCAAAACATATGAAAATGCTAAGTAATCCACAGACTGTACATGCAACATGTCCACAGTGGATTGCCTGGTACTTACATAAAAATGATTTAGTATTACAGGTGTGAGCAGCTTTGCAGGTATACTGCAGCTGAACATCTTACAAACAGTGTTAGAGTAATACTATTTTCTAGTTAGCAGCTCTTAAGTGTTTAGAATTACTAATAAAAAAGATATGGACCATTATTACTTCATATGCTTATTTTAATTATAGCATGTTTTTTCTGTAACTATTTCATATATTAGCATATACAGCACATGGACATGCACCCAAAATGCACACACACACAGGCAAATGTACTTACATCAAGTTTCTCTCTTCCTCTTTTATACTTACTTGTTTCGAAGCCATATAATTTCTGGTTTAGGATTGCCTTCAGCCCTGCAAGTGAAGTACACTGTATTCCCTGAGGTAACGTCCACATCCTGAGGCTCTGATGTAATTCTTGGCCTCTCTATATCAACAATAAAATGTACAAAGAACTCTTACTTATTTTAAAACTACTAAAAACTGGTAAATAAAAATATTACCATACATTTTGTAAAAAATATTTTTTCACAAATGTTTTGACTTAAAATATGAATATGCTTAGGATTAAATGCACTTTTCCCTGTGCAAAAGTGACTGTGGGATTTCTGACCTCCTTCATTGTTCCTTAGGACCTTTTAGCAGACTAGAAATAGATTGCACAAATTTGTATCAGGTTCTAAAGTGGCTGTTTTATTTATTTGGACAGAGACTCAAATTGCCTATGAAGGAAAAACTTTAAAGCAGCAAGTACAAGTGCCATTTAAAATAACTTCCTCTAGATAAGTATCAGTGCATAACTTGCCTCACAGAATAATTTGTACAGCTTACTTCCTGCAGCTTCCATATTCAGGCTCCTTAGATATGCAAAGAGCTTCTAGGATGCCATGTGCATTATTCTTGCACCAAATTCCCTTTGTACCATCTTTCTCAAGAACCTTGTAGATGCTTGTGGTCATAGTTCTCGTGATCAGAGTTATATCCAACACATAACCAAAAGGAAAATTTACTTATTTTATACCTTGGCTTCCTTATGCAGGAGGACAGTCAAATGCCCATAGCTTGATGAGAAATCTACATTTTGATTTCAGAACACAAGTGGTGCTGGGCCAAGACCCAGGGTGCTCGTGGGGCCAAGCTTTTGCACCCCGAGGGTGAAGGAATACAGGCAAACATAAAGATTACCAAGGTGCTTGTGCATTAATCCTCAGTGACAGAGGATTTCAGTGCCTGTGTAGGGCACTCCTTGTAATTATTACTGAGTAAAAAAATAATTCAGTGGCCCAACCCCGATTCCTACAACAGCAACAAATATTTTAAAGGCAAGAACTGTGTCATCAGGAGCAATTCAGTGAAGCTTCTTTCTTTTCTTTCCCTTGTATAGAAGGGAATAAAGGACACCAAATAATATTAATGCAACACCATAGATTCTAGCTGACAATCCTGTTATGATCAGAACTGAAATATAAAAGGGAAAAATAAACTCCTTCAGGATAATCACCTTTAATTCTTCAAGGGGAAATTTCAAACGGTTACTATTTGTTTCTTTAAAGACAGGCTGAAGGGTAAAAGCAATCAATTCTGTCAGAAGCACACAAAAACAGAGAAGGAACACAGAGAGATTTCTGGAAATAACCAATATTAACCAGAGGCGGTCAGTGTTTTCAAATAGAACAATAAATTCTAGCCCTCCAAAAATATACAGTTTAGGTACATGCAACCCATTAAAGAAGAAATCAGGAAGTGGCAAACTCACCACAGTTCAGTTCTTCTGGTGTTATCGTGGCCACTGATCTCCCCTGGATCCTCCGTGGATACTCACAGGTAGCTGCTGCTTGAGCATTACCCGACTCCGCGTACGTCTTGAGCAGCTCCGCCAGCCACAGGATTTCACAGTCACAGTGAAGAGCGTTGGAATCCAAACGCCTGCACAAAACAAGGAGCAGCCACAGCTCTGTTAGTAAGCCTCAACCACTCTGCTAGAAACAGCACGGTTCTGTAAATGGAGCAACACCTCTATCTGTGAACACAGACAATAGCCAACATGCCATACTGGTGATGCTAACTTGCCTATAGGTATTCTGGTGTGTAATTATGTGTATTATTTTTACCACACAAAGAACAACCCATATATATTATTTAGTCTATAAAACAATGATTACAAATAATCCCAATATAGGAAATAAACTTTAGTCAGTAACTAAAGAAAATAGATATGAAACAATGTTCTCAATCTATGCACATAAACAACTGGAGTACAGTTGAAAAAAAATATATTTAATATTTAAAACAATTACACCATAAAAGGCATTTGGAAGGAAGATAAATATTGCAAGAGGAGATACAGTCTAATTGGGTTATTTAAGATTTCATTAGTTCAATAATAATTCAATTTACTTACAATCTTTTCATAGATTCTAAGTGACTAAATGTTCCAGGAATCAAATGAGCTATTCTGTTGTTATGCAAAAACCTGTTAAAAACACAGAAATATGCATGTAATAATTCAGATTTTGTGATGCACTCATTTCATTTACATTCTTCTGGACAGTTTTCAAGAGAAAGTAATCAAAGAAAATTTAAGAAAAAAAAATTGAACCTGTTCAGCAACTCATTGTCTGCAATTTTTAAGTGGCCTCCAGGGTGTACTTGGGTATGTCCATGTGGGGAAAAAGAAGCCGTAAGTAACCACAAGGAAGGGAGTTCATAAACATTCAAATGAGAAATTAAAAAAAAGGATACTAAATAAATTGTCTAGTTCTTCATTCATAACATTTATTTTAGCCAAACATGAATCACAGATCTTTGGGAAATAGTTTTGCAAAAGAAAAATATACCACAGGCAATGCTCACTTCTGCATGCCTCTAAGGTCAGCTTCACCAAAGTGCTCTTGGAAAGACTATGTAGTAGTTACAGCAAAAAAACTGGATTAAAAACAATCTATGGCAATGATAAAAATATTATTTTTTAGTTTCAAATGCTTGATTTAATTCAAACAAGGAAGCAAGCTGCCTTCTGAATCTTACCCCAAGAAAAACAAACTTACAGCCTTTCAAGTTTTGGAAGATGAGTAAAGGATTCAGGTTCCAACGTTTCTATCTGATTAAAGTGCAGGTACCTGAAAATATGTTAAACAAAAAGAAAAATACTGAAACAATTTTCTTAACGAAGGTGAAATATTTTAAAGAATTTATTGTTTCCATACTGTTTACAGATCTAAATGGCCATAGTGATGTAGCAGCTTTTTTCTGTTACCATCTGAATCTCACACTTGAATCTGAGAAATAAAAGACATGACAAACAAAGAAGGGTTTGCAGATCACTACATTGCGTGTGTGTGTGTGTGTACATATATAAGCAAAAAAACCCAAACATTGCTTTGGAGATTTTGGAGATAATACTTTGAACACTATTTTGCCAAGTCTACTGTTCATTGTATGCATGCTTGAAAAAATTTATTGAAAGGAGAAAATTATTATTTTTTATAAGAAAAATGTTACAGGTTATTTAGCAAACATTTACAGTTTCCAGTAGAATAACATTTTTTGTGGAAAAATGTTTTCATTTCAGTGAGTGAAAATTTCAAAAGATGCTGAGAAGTAACCTTCTCTAGTCCATGAACACTGGCATTTAAAGCTGTGAATGCTCTCAAAACCATATTTGTAGTATAAACCCAAGTTTGACTAATTTTACTTTAGACAAAGGGCTTCCCAGCAACTGGCGCTGTTTGATGCTCTGTTGATGCTTATGTAAGCTATCAGTATTACACAACAATAAATTTACACAGCTTTTAATCCTGTAAAACTGAGAAAGTTAGCGTAACAAGACAATTAGCCAGACTATTAATCTGTAACTGTTGTGAAAATGGACTGCAAAGGCAGGATCATTCCAGCAGCGACTATTTTGTGGAGATACTCCTTAACCTTGCAGATGAGGAAACAAGATGTAATACATAACACTGGCACAAGGAAGTGTGAAAATTATTTATAGACTTTGGATCCTGGTTATATCCAATGTATTCAAAACTCCGTAGGTTTCCTATCTGACCTCTGACAAACTCAGGAACCTCTGGAGAATGTGCATATACAGAAATCACTGTGGTCTGAAGAACGAAAAAGCCCGTCATTTGAAAACAGTGAGAACAACTCAGAGCTCAGTATCTCCTGAAAAATCAATCCCTCATCATAAAAAGGGCAAGGTCACAGGAATTCGTCTGTGCTGAGCCAAACGGCGGCTGCGCAGAGAGGAGAGAGGGAAGCAGCGGCGATTCTGGCCACGGCCTTGCAGGGAGCCCTGGAAGGCGCGCGCAGAGGGAAGGCAGGCACGTGCCTGGCAGCCTCCCAGGCCGAGCGCGAGCCAGCGAGCGATGCCAGGGAGCAGTGAATGGGGACCACAGAAAAAGCCAATAAATCAGCGCAGGAGTGATCAAGCACATCAGAGTGTCAAGTCTGCCTACTGCCAATGCCACGCATGGCCACAGAGTATATCAAGCATAGAGTATGGTCTTGTTAGCATAAGGAATCAAGAACTGCATCACCATGCTGTGACTGCCAGTTTTTGTCTCCTCTTTGAAAATACAGGGTAATTTCTTCTAAATTAAAATGAGAGATCGCAAAGGCAGATATTTCCTGCACGGTTCATTAGATTTGCCAGCAGAGAGAAGAGAGACCTCAGTGAGGAAGGACTGCCAGGACAAAGACTAGGCATGGCCCAGCCATGAGGTGGGTAGGCACAGCTTGCCAAGAGCCAGGGCTCTGCTCGTCCACCTTCCAGCATCAGCAGCATTTGGGAGGGGGCAAGGCAAGGTGGGGATAACTGCAATGCAAAAGGACAAAGGGAAAAACCAGGCACAACTATACGGTTTGTTACTTCTGAAGCAGCTTTCATTTTGCAAAAAAATTACATACGCTACTTCTTTTGCAGGCAGCAGTGATTTTTTCCTTTTCAACATACTTAATTCTACTTGCAATTTTATGCTTCATGAGCACCTTGCAAACACATCTCTTTATATTCCCAATATATCAATCTCTTGTACTTCTTTGGCATTGACAAGGCAAGATTTGTAGGCACCTCTTAGAACAACAAATAATATTGGTAAAAGCAGACACATTGAGGCACACAACCCCTTCTTCAGGGCCACGAATCAGAGGTAAAGTTAGAAAGAGAGAAAAAGAACACCTCTCTCAGATGGTTTAAGTAGTGTATACATAGCTAAACTCAAAGCAGCAGCCCAAAATGGCTGTTTAGTACTCAAGACTATTAAAATTGCAGATGTAATGAATACTTTATGTGCCTGAAAACTCATCTTGTTTTTCCAAACAAATTTTAAAAATATCTCTGTTATAAACCTTGCCTTGTTTACAGCGCACATCATCACAGATACAAATACAATAATTCAGATGCTGAAGAACATTGTAACAGTTAACTTTACCTCATAAGATATTACGCTGTTTAGCTCAAAAAATCAAATAATGAAATCCAGCTGAAAAATACTCTTAACTGCTTCATAGCAGTTGGGCTACACAAGCTAGTTGGGTTTTTCAGGTCTTAAATTATGACCTAAAAAATCCTGAGCAACTTATCATGCAATTTATGAATAGAACAAGGTGTTAAATATCTGGCCAAAATAATTACCAAGTGTAATTCAAAATAAATAGATGCAGACACCAGATTGTATTCTAAGTCTATAATAAAGAGAATAAAAAATTCTTGGCATTATGACCTACACTTTAATCCTGTTTTATCACTTGGGTTTATCACTTCTATTATTTTCTTCTATGTAGCATATTAATGTTATGTAAAAGTATATTTTAATATTTTAATTAATATGATAATTTCTTGAATTTAAAATTCACTTTAAAGGTAATCATATTCAGGAAATAATCTCACACTGGCATATCTTTATAGGCATCTTTTATGTTCAGAGTAAAGAACGCTCTAAAAATAGTAGTATCATGTAATAAATTAGATATTAAAAAGACTTTCAGAATGAAAATTGAAAGAAAAAGCATGCAAGAGTGATTTTTAAATACCAACGTGTCTTTCTGTTTTAATTCTAAACTCACTATAAAGAATTAAACAGAAGGAAAGGAAATACTTATAGGGGAAACAAGTCCAAATGAAACACACCAAGAGGAAAATAAAGATTTTATCAAATAAGCATGGTATGGATTTTCTTTCTTATTATTAATCTTGTAGGACAAAAATTTACAGTACAATTCAGTCCCAGTGGCATTTTTCACAGCACTAAATTTAGTATTGTATTTTATGTAGATTTGTATTTTTTGTGGGGGAGGACTTTTATCATATATGCCAACCGTTCTTTTTCTAATAGTATCATCACATCTTTGGGGAAGTACTTACTAACCCGTTAACTGAGCATAATCTATGTTCTGAATATTCAAACAGCATGTTTGCCATTTGGGTTATTTGAAAGAGAATGAACAAACATATATTTTTCACATTTATCAGAGCTTTCCCTGCTCAGGGACAAGAAGTAGCAGCTTTAAACCACAAGGAAAAAGATTTAAATGTATGTTGTGGTAATGATATAAAATGTTGGAGCAGGATACTTAAGGAGATTATGGAATACTCTCTGAGGACTTTTAAAATAAGGCTAGATGAGTATCTGTTTCCAGTTTGTTGTCCCTAGCTGATCTTATTGTAGAATAATAAGGATATCCTTCTCAAGGCCCCATCATACCTTTTGGGTTTGTTTGTTTATTAATTAATTCTCTTTCATTATTCCTTCTCATAGATAGTTTAACAGCAACTTTACACAGACTCCACTGTCTTACATGTGCATAACTGCTGACATACAGTTATGCAAAAATCAGGGACTTGTAGTATAAAATAAGACAAAAAATAGCAACATTTCAAAAATACTGAAAATTGAATTGAGGGAAATAAACTTAATATAACAAACTGCATCACTATATGTTAGTTAATGCTTTTTGTCTATTAATTCCCCCTAAATATGTGTATATGTTCTTAAGCTACATCATAACTAATAACAGCTTATAAAGAGCAAAATTAGTATGTTAATATGAAAGTTAAAAGAAAATGCATAACTAGGAATAGGTAAACAGATTTAATAATTCCATTAGTGTTTGGGGATCCCACTACTTAAATACTGGGGAGTACACTTTTTGTCCCTGATACATACAACTCATAAGCTGAGATCTCAAAAATATGCCAGATATTTGGAAGAAAAGCAATACACATCTGGAAATGGACTCCATTTAGAGTTAGATCTTAGGATTCAAACTCATGACCTCCCAGGCAGGGTATTTGCGACATTTCAGGTGGGATTCAGTTGTCAAGCACAGGCACACAGAGGCACAGAGCAGTTGTCTAAGCCCAAGCATACAGAGGCAGCCTTCCTTGCCTTTCGGGTGTTCTGCCTGCCTTCCGGCTGCTGCTCTGAAAAAATGTAAGTTTCCTGCAGCTTTCTGCTGCCTTTGCCAGACCCAAACATATGTCTTGCAGATTTAACAGTGTCTAAACTGGTACTAAGCGGCTACTTTTCATCAGCTGACTCTGTCCCTTCATGTCAACCACAGGTGAAAAGTTAGCTGATGAAATATGTATGGCTCAATGTGTTCAAGTATCTAAAACTGCTGGTTTTTCTTCAGAATTTACCCTAGCACAAACGGGTTTCAAGATCTGATTCAAAGATCTTATTCCCTTGGCAGAAATTTCCAAAGGAAAAGCTATTTTGACTACATCAGCAGCTAAGAATTCTGCTGCAGAGGTTTAAGGAGGAACCTGCCAGCTTCAGTAAATACTTGGGGGTTTTCGTCCCTTATACATGCAACAGGCCTCCTAAATCTAACTACATTTAGTTTTTTTAAAACAACAACAATCACCAGAAATGTGTTTGCTTTACTTTTTAGGTATGTTTTAAAAAAGCAACTATCAGTTGAATTCTGCTTCACTGGAGTAGAAGAAATTGCTATGAAACAAGTCTTTCCTTGAAATGTAGTCTACTTCTGAGAACTCTGCTGAACATTGAGAAGAGCATTTGGCTAACACAACCAGTAGCAAAATGTGTTTGATAACTTGAGGCCACAGAGACCCCAAATGCAGAAACATCGACTTAGCAGGCAATACCGTTTAAAACTGAAATCAGGACACTTGGGAACTTGTTTGCCAAGAGTAACTCTTGTCTTTTCAGCAGTTTTTCTCCAAAGATAGTGTGATTAAACAGACCCTGTAGAATCAGAACATATTTTTATGCTAAAGATGCATACATGCCAAATCCCTTACAAACTAAAAATCTCAAAGAGTACTCTTCATTAAATTGATTTCTGTGCCTGCCACTGGCTTCATGTGCTCCCATTTTCCCTCCTGGCAAGCTCTCTGTTTAGGAGAGAAGAAGAAGAGCTCTAGAAAGCAGTGAGCTCTGCTGCAGGCAGTGGGGATGTACCTGCCCTCCACCCCCCAGGAGCTGCAGGTGCTGCCATGACACATGGGCAGGCAATGAGCAGTGACTGTCCCAGGCTCCATTTCCATACTTCCCAGCTAGAGATCAGACTCAAACCCTGAGTTTGAAATTTAATTTCATACTGAATAATGTTGATGTCTCAGAAGTTCGAGCTTAAGCTGATACAGTGTGATATCTCCATAGGCAGAGAGGCTTAACTGCCACATAGTGGAAAAGTGCACCCAGAAGGCGTTAATATTTCAAAGTGATTTATGTTTTTCAGTCATAACAGAGATCAACAGGAAAAAAGAACAAAAGAAAAAAGGACAAACGTTGCCACTTGCAGTATATAAGGCTTGTGGCATGAGGAAGAACATTACTTTGGAAACATCAGTAATTCAATAAATGGGCCTCAGTACTTGAAACTCTACACAGAAATTAAATATTGCTATTAGCATGCAAATAAGCCCTACCAGTTGGTGTAGTATGGTGCAGTAATAATTTCTAGAGTAAAAGGAAGAGGAAGAGAAAGGTGTTAAGGAAAATAATTACATATTTATATATATTTTATAATTGATACTTCTATATTATAGATAAACTCTTCCTTCAAAAGGTATCTGTTGCACTCTAAAATGAGCATGCATGATTTTGTACCCATATGAAGTGTCATTTTATTTCATATATACTCTATGTCTACTAATATCCATTAGAGGTTTATAGCAACAAGGAAGATGGTACATATAGAGAACTTGTAATACACTGATACCTTTCAAGAGTTTAAAAATTTATATTCAGCCCCCAATTTATACACTACAAAACTCATTGGTTGACTACTGTTATTTGGTAGTCAACCTGAAACAACTACACATTGACAGTTTTTTCCTTTTTCTAAACATTACCACAATGAATGTAGAGCAATGCTTTCTGATCATAGAATCATACAATTGTTAAGGCTAGAAAAGAGGTTTAGGATTTTCAAGTTCAACCATCAACCTAGCACCACTATCATGTTCATCACTAAACCATGACTTCAAAGTCCAGTCCTTTCTTGAACACTTCCAGCAAGAGTGACTCCACTGCTTCCCTGGGCAGCCTGTTTCAATGCTTTACCACCCCTTCCATAAACAAATTTTTCCTAATATTCAATCTAAACCTCCCCAGGTGCAACTTGAGGCCATTTCCTCTTGTCCTGTCACTTGTTACCTGGGAGAAGAGACCACTCCCCAGCTCACTATCACCTCCTTTCAGGTAGTGGCAGAGAGCAATAAGGTCTCCACTGAGCCTCTGTTTCTCTAGACTAAACAACACCAGCTCCCTCAGCTGCTCCTCACAGGATTTGTGCTCCAGCCCCTTGACCAGCTTCACTGCCCCTCTCTGGACTCATGCCAGCACTTCAATGTCTCTCCTATAGTGATTATAAAACAAAATATAGTTGAACTTAATGGAATCAATACAACTGGGTTTTGTCATGCTTAGGACTGCATTCCTCATTCTTTTTCAGTAGAAATTATTCTTCATTATACAGGAAAAGAAGTTTGATTTTAATCAACCTTTCTGGAGGACATTACTGAAACATCTACACTGTAAATGACGAACTTCCTTACTTTTTAAACATCTATATATGGAAATGATTAACACATATAAATAATAGCAAGGTTTTTATTAAAAAATCTATTCTTGTTTCAAAGTATAACAAAACTGGGTTAAACTTCAAGACGCTAATTCAGCTTTAGTTACACTGCATAAAACAAAGTACTGCAGTCAAAGGAATTGTGATATTATAAAAACCTACAGAAATGAAAGCAGAATCTATCTCTAAGCAATACACATTAGTTTTCGACATTTCCCACAATAATTCTCATTTGTCAAAGCTATGTAACAATGTATAGGGACATCAGGAATGCAAATCACAAACAAAAGATAAACACAGAAATGAGGAATTTGACACAGAGATCAATTGTGGTTTTTTCACATGCAAATGATTACGGGGCTCTCTGCCCAGCCCAGGGAGTGCAGACATGCAGAGCATGCAGGTAGGATGTATGGATCAAGGCGTGCACTTTTCCTCTGCAGGGGAACCATGGAGATGACAGCACAGAAGAGAAAAGGCACTTACAGTTGTTCTAGAGAGGCAAGTCCTTTAAATGCTTGCCTGTCAATTGACTGGATTTCATTCTTGTACAAATAGCTGAAACAAGAAACAATCAGTAATATTAGTACACAAACAAGAGCTACATGAAGGTGGAAAAGAAGAATTAAGTTGACATGTGAAGACAGTTTTTCAACTACATATTAGAAAAAAAAATACAAATCAAAAACTAAAAACATAAAAATATTCTGTCCTTGAAATTTCATCCCCGATGTCTACTAGGAAAGACAAAAGTCTGAGGCCTTGAAGGCCCTGAGGCGAATACTCAGATGGTCCTGGGCTTCCCAGTGCTCATGGTATTACTTACTGGACTTTTGTCCCTTGTTTTCTTGATTGGTTTGCCAAAAGTCAAACTAAATTCAACTCAGTGGGACAGAATTGCATTAGAAGTGCCTTTACCAGAACACAGCAGGGATGCCACTGGCCTCTTGTTTTCTTTAAAATGTCTGAATACTGGTACAAATACTCAAATTATGATAGAGTGAGTCTTTTTCTGGACTTGGAGAACAAACAGTGAGAAATTTCTGTAACTCTGTCTGTGTCACCTTTTGAATATTTACCAAAAAATACAAGTTAGAGTATTGGTATTGCATCCATAAAGCAGCACTGTGTATTTGTTCTATCACTGTGTAGAAGGTGGACATTAGGTCCCCATTGATACTCTATAATATAAACAGAACAAACACGCAGAGTATCAGTATGATCACGTGTGTTGTCTACACCTTTTGAATAGAAAGAAACTAAATCAGGAAGGATCAGTGTATGTGATCATGTTCATCATGCTCTTAGCAGCAAGGATGGTTTAGGGAGGGGTATTGGAGAAAAATCACAGTTTAGCTGATGACTACAGTTTCTGCATGGAGGCAGCAAATGAAAATACTTGGGGGGTTCAGTGTCAGTCACTCTTCTTGTGTTAGGATAGGAACAGGTTTGCAGTTAAGAACTTTTTCACAATTATTTGACAAATGATTTGAAACTCAGTTAATCAGGCATGGGTTTCTATGAAAAGGGGATGAAGAGACTTTGTACCAGAAATGACTTCATTAGCAGGCATCTTATTAGTAGTGGTTTTGGGTTTTCTATTATTGCAGTTTTCAGTAACTTACTGGAAATATTGCAAACTCCTTTTGATGCAACAGAAAAAATACTGGCTCTGCTGGAGCTGGTGGAAGTTTTTACACTGATGTGACAATGGGCAGCATTTCACAATAGACCCCAACAAGGAAAGAGGTTGTAGGTATTTAATGTTCAACTAATGACAACTCTGGGGAACAGTAAGGAGTAGTATCCTTCCTTTGAGTCTAAATTAACTTTTCCAATGCACTGCTTGCTGAGAATCCAACACATTAATATACAGACTCCCGTGTGCTTTATTAATGTAGATATGCATCTGAATAAAAAGCAGAGTTCCTCCAAGAACAGGTAACATGGAAGTAAAAATTTGTGAGATTTTTAAAATACTCAAAAACCAGAAAAAAAATACTGTTGTGAAATTACTGTAAAAACTTTAAAAATAATTTGGAAACAGTGAGTATAAATTCATTACACATTTTATATGTGGAATTGGTTTTTATTCTATTTGAAAAAAATTATTTCATGAGTATTAAAATATTTGTTTTGACTCAGATTTACTAATTCATTTGAGGATCACAGTCATTACAATGTTATGTCTCCTTAATATTCCTCTCTGTTTGATATTAAATTCCTATCTTGCTTTCCTGTGAGAATTTTAACTTTTCACTACTTAGAAAATTTCAAGGACTGAGCAGCTGAAATGTTATTTATCTTTCTTAATACAGTTAATTCCACTTGGCAGTGTGGAAATCCCTCTTATTTCTGAGTACTAAACTTCTGGTCAGACCAGAGAACCAAAGTGGGCTTAGACAGTTTTGATAACCACCCTCAGTTAATTATCTCCTGTGGGCATTTCAATAATTTTATACAAAAACTCTGAATTCATCCGATTTTTAAAAAAGTTTTACCACAATCATTCATATAACTGGTATTTACTCTCTGCAGACAAAAGAAGGCAGAGAGTGAAAATCAGAGGTGAATCAGACTGGGATAGTGACTGTAGTATTGCAGGCTTTTACCACCATACTGCAGGGAAGGGAAGCAGCCTTTAGGTGCTCTTACCAAGCCACTGCAGTGAGCCTTTACTTGGGATTCAGCTTTAAACCAGAGCTTTTTCCATTCTGACCAGAAAACCCTCAGCTGCAGGAAACTCAACCAACCTCAGTCCACCATATCCTCCCTTCACAGAGAAACCCCAGCAACCTCAGGGCTACATGGCCTATGACAAATGTGTTAACCAAACTTCCATTTAATTGTGTAGCTGTTTCACTGAGGATAGTAAAAGAAAAAAAAATATAAATATTTGCCTAATGGAGAGAGACATGACAGAATACAAAGCACAAATAAGTACCACTCACAAAAAATATTCATCGCTCTAAAATGTTACAGTGCACATACAATGTTATACAAGTAAAACTTTGTAAATACTGCTAAATTTTAACATCAACATTCTCAAAATTTATCTCAGTTACATCATCAGAAAACAAATTTAGTACAATTAGGGAAAAAATAATTTGTCATTTAATTTACCTAAAAGCTCTCTTACAAAACTGAATATCAGAAGATGAATAAACAGTGGATTAAGATGAAAAACGGATATATTCTATTAAGACATTAAATTATTTCTGGACAGTTACTAATACCTATTTTTAGAAGTGTTTTTTTTTTTTTTTTTTATAAAGAGCATTTTTTCCAGAAACACAAGCAAGGCTGCTAGAGATCAGAGGTACTGGTCATATACTTAGGAAATGAACCAATAGGTAACCAGTTATCAGAAAATTAGGGAAAAAAAGTAGCTTTCATTAAAAAACCTGCTAGATTCCCTATGAGGATATTATTGTGGGTTTCCTTTTTTCTTTTTTTAATGTACCAATTAAAAATCATGTGATTCAAGGAAAGTAAGATCCAAATATATTTGTTTGGAACTGGAGGGAAAAACAGGCAAAAAGTAACAGCAGTATCAGGCATTGTAGAGTTAAATCTCAGACATAAATAAACATCCAAAGACAAGTTTACCTAGGAACATGAAGGAGACAGTGGAACCAGCAACATGAATTGCAAAGAAAAGAGATCTAGAATCACTGGAGGTGCCCAGAGGAGAAAGTAACATGACCAAGATAGCAAGAGCAGCAGAAGGCACAGAAGGAAATGTGACAATCTCATTCTGAAAGGGTGAGGTCAGAAACTCCGCATTTTGGCCAACCTATACCACATCATCTACCACTATGACTTCATTCACCAGACACAAAACAAAACTTGCATGCTTCCTGTTAGCATTTCTGGAACTGATACATTTCATACAGTCTTAATTACCATTTACAATATGCTTGTGGCAATACTTTCATGTCTGTTTCCTCATCTATCCATTTCATACCAAGTGAACATGCAAAGTTGTTGACACAGTTAATTTCATTCCCAATTCTATTTCTTTCACTTCCTTCATGCTATCTTCTAGCTCACTGCTCTGTAAATGTCTAATACCTTTTCTCTTTATCTAGAAAGGGTTTTTTTAATAGTTAATCTATATTATATATTTTTCTTTATCTCCTCCTGGATTATTTCTTTTTTACCTTACCTTCATTTTTTCCACTTCTGATTCCAAATCCTCTAATATTCTACATGTTGAAATGGTAATAATGTGTCTACCCTCAATTCCCAACTCTTCTCTCTTGGAGAATAAACTGTTGACTTTTAGGCTTAGGAAGGATTATCCTACCAAGCTTCCACAAATTTACCTGCATCTATATTATAAGGTTGGGAAGCATACTAAAGAGCCTTATTGCCAAGACTACGGGATAGGAAATAAAGACAGATGGACAGAAAGGCAGAGAAGAAGAAAGAAAAAGGAAAAACAGTACCGTCTTAATTTCACAGCATAACAATGATTACATTTCTTTATTTAAACCTTTAGTATATTAATACAAAACCAAATTATTACCACAAACAGCACAGGAAAATCACACAAAACTGCTTTTATAATTGTCAAAATTTCAACTACATGAAGAACACGATAATAAAAAATCCTAAAAAATGGTCAAAAAATTGTATGTATACAATTTTCTTTTATGATGTAAAGACCAACTTTAACAGTGATTAATATTTTTAATGCACAGAAAATTGAGAAAATATCTTTATTCTTTGTCAAAATGGGTTCTTCAGATAGCTAATTCTGATAACATATATTCCTCATAAAACTCTAAACTCAACTTCAGTAAGGAATAGTACAAAGAAGCATTTGAAAATCTTGATTTAGACCCTGCTGAAAAAATTTTTCAATTGGAAAAAGCAAAAAGCTGATCTTCAGCAGTCATACAGGAATGGATCTTAATATCTATCTCTCAGAGACTGGCTTTTAAAAAAACCCCAAATATGCTGTGTTATACTTTATATATTTTATATATAAATATATAATTGCAAATATTTTTACTTAATTTTATATAGGCATGTTAACTAATTGTTATAGATTTTATATTTATATATACTCACATTTTGCTAAATCAGGGCCACTGAGAAATGACAGGATTTTTAAAATTAGTCAGCAAATTATACATTTTCAGAAGCACAAGCAATCCAGTACAAGTTCTCATAAGAACACAAGTAACAGGATGGATCAATGATCTAGTTCTATGAAACATGACAATACAAGTTAGGTTTGCAAATATCCACAGGACCAGATGATACTCAACCTCAATTTTTCCATATGATTTGACTTTATAATAGTACATTCTGAGCAGTATTTCTCACTTTGTACACTCTCTCCCCCTTAATTTCTACTTTAGTGGATCCTATTGGAAAGAAATGTTCTGGTTTGTCCCCTTCATTTCACAGAATACAGTTAGCATTCAGTTACTCAGCTGAAACTTTCACTGCTGAACAGTATTGATTTGTTACATTTAAGCCTTCTGTATTGATAACCTGACCAGTACCAGAAATGTTGTAACTTTAGGCTGTACAATTTAAACATTTCTATCACAGCCATTGAAACAGGCAAAAAAACCCTTAAAGTTTATTTCTGCAAAAACCCAATAGTTTTAAAGAGCTCTCTGCAGTTGAATAAATTACTACACTGAACATTAAATTTTCCAGAGAACAACAGGAAAGCAAAAAGATCTTCCTCTTAACAATACTGACAACCATTACTACACATATATGAAAACATCAGAGTTCAGTTATTTCTTTTCTCTCTGTCATTGAACTGAACACACTGAGTAGTTGAGCTTTGTTTCAGGTTTACTACAGCTAGGCAAAAGCAAGCATGTGAAAATAAAGAACTAATAGGAATCAAGAAAAATCTTTGTACAGTTGCTGACTATGGAAAGAAGTTTAGCAAACCTCACTTAGTAAAACCTTATGTACTATGCTACCAGAACCATCATACAAGCATATCTTGTAACAAATACAATTATCATGGACTTTAATCATTCATTGGCAACAGTCTGTTCAATATTCTTTTCCCTCCTATTTTGTATAGGTTAAACAATTTCATTACTGAAAGACAATACACATAAAAATGAGAGCAGGAAATGTAATCAAGCACAACGTGGAAAAACAGGTAATGTGTCTACACAAATATATATGATTTTCTCCCTTCTCCCACCTCCTTACAGCTCTTCAGGCTGCATACTTGGAAACTACATGGAAAATTCACCTTCTGAATTGTTTCCAAGGAATGAAATCTCAATGTGACCTTTTTTTTCTGTACAGTCATTCAGGCAACCATCAGTCAATACTCCAAGAGAATGGAGTGGAACTTTTTTAAATGACACCCCATAAGGTCGACTCCAGAAACTAGAGCTGAGAAACCATGACAACTTACTATGCAGCTTTAGTCTATTATACAGACAAAAATAACACTTTTGATGCCTTTTGTTTACTCATATAATTCATACTCTTGGTATGTTTGTTAAAAATGGAAAAAGTTAGGCTTAAAATATACAGGATGGCTGAAGACCTAGAACTAACAGCAAATCATATACATGCTCTGGTATTTTGAGTTTGACTGAATTTTTCACTTATGAACTCAGTGAAAAATGGAGGGATAGCTAATAAGCTTACGTATGTTACAAGCTTCTGCAGACACAACCCTTGGACTAGCAACTTTTAAACCACTTTCCAAAACACAAAAAGAACCTGTGTGAAGATTTCACTGAACCATTGAAAAGGTGGTTTCCTACACCTATCAATGTATCCCTTTTTAAATTATAAGTTGCATATAATAAACAGCAACTACTAATTCCTTTAAAATTTATTGCCTACAGATATCAGTCTTTTATTAGCAAATACTTAGAGAAACACAGTTGCCCCCACCCCATAAATTAATTTCACAGATTTTCAGCGCAGTTTATCTCCTGATACAGTGAGTCAGATAGTAATCACTATCTCACTTCCCACTGAAGAAGGTGTTACACAGTGATGAAGAACGTGACACTCATTTAACTTACAGATATTTCAGATTTTCAAGATCTTCGAATGCCCCACTAGGAATTCTTTTGATTTGATTGTTGTTTAGAAGCCTACAAAAAGAAATAAACAACCATTTGTTTTAACATAAAGAAACACTAGGGGAAAAAAAGTGTAAAAGCAGGTGCAATATAGTAATAAATAGAAAATGCTTTTCTCCCAAGAGTAACTGTTAGAGAAAAAAAAGGTTATATGCTTACAGTTGCTCAACCACTACCCTGAAGGTGAAAACCTGAAAAAAATAGACAGAATTTTAAAAAAATAAGAAAAAATATTTTTAAAAATAGTATAAAAACAGAAACAAAGATAAACAAAAAGCCAAACCCAAACAAAAAAACAAAAAAAAACCCCACCCAGAAGTGGAATAATGTGGTTTTTTGCAGGTATCTGATATGTAGATGAAGGGGGGGAGCGGGGGGGAAATCTTCCACATCAAGTCTACAGATCAGTTTGAAACTGATAAAAATTATATTGACAAAGATTTGTCACTAGCAGGTGCATTAAAGTGATTTTTTCCCAGCTGTTTCTTAGCAATATCTTGTGTATTGAGTCCTTTACATCGTACAGGAACACAACTGTCTGTATGCACAGATTTCCACTCATCCATCATAGACTAGTTTTACAAAGAGAAGGGAGCTCAAACTTAATGCAACCTGTTTTTATTTGGGACTTGTGGATATCAGATCAGTGATTTGGACAGTTAAAACTTGAGCTGGATATCTAGCAGAAATTGTAACTCAAAACTGGGGATGAACTGCAAACAGAGGTATGATCAAAGGAGACTGGAAATAGGGACAGTTTGTAAGAATATCTTGGTAGCACAGATTTGGACAATATACTTTTGGGGGGAAAGTCCTATAATTTCTTCTGGTGTGAATATAGAGTACAGGATGTGTCAGTATGTTTGTCGTGATGTGCCTGCAGACAAATAGTGATCCAAAGCTCACTGATATCACTACTGTATTTCAGTTCATACACTACTTGTGTTCTGGGAAACAGTCACATTTGCAATCATAAGTTATGTACATTTAAAAGTCAAAATAACTTTCTATCTTAATTCCTCCTTGTGCCTGCTAATACATTAAAGAAGAGAAACATGCATGTATTTGTTTTAAAAGTGATACCTGAAGATATGATAGAGGAGATACAAAGTTAAAATGATAATACTTATACTAATTGTATTATTGGTTGTAAAAGCTCTTTCTGAAAGACTTTTCTTCACATTCGTATATTATAACAAAGACCTCCATGAAAAGCAGCTCAGTAGGAACAAAACCTTCTGATTCCTGCCAGTCCTGGTAAGCACATTAGAATAGGAAGGTTCAAAACATTAGAGTTTGTCAAATATTTTATAACTGTAACACATTTGCACATCTGAGCCCTTGAACAGCTTTTTTGTAACTCCGTGGTTTATTGTGTGATATTCCACCAAAGCAATATAGTATGATGTCAAAAAAAAATTATACAGTAATGGTCTGCATTTTTCACTAAATTCAATTAAAGTATAGTAACACAATACTAGTATGCAAATAATTTTCTTTCTTATTTTGATAGACATACACCTGGTTTACCTTCAAATATTTTGGTCCTCACTCCCACTTCTCTCACCTGTGTAAATGTTAGAGCTCAAACTACTTACCTGTGGAAAGTGAGCAAATATGACACATTATCAAATTAATCATATTAAGTCAAAAGGGAAAGGGTCTCAAGGTTGAAAAGAACTTACAGTGTGTTCAGGTTTTTAAGCCGTCTAAACTCTCCAGGCTGGATTTCTTTAATCCTATTAAATCTTAGGTCTCTGTGGAATAAAAAAAAAAAAAAGAACAAGAATCATGTTATTTAAAAAGCTGTATTTTTTCATATGAAAAACTGAACTAAGCACAAGTCTTTTGTGATGACTGACCAGCCTCTGTCCATAAATCACAGCTTTTGACCAAAGCAAGACAAATCCAAACAGTTTGACAAGTTTAAGAAGAGGATTCACCAAATCCAGCCTCAGTGGTCAGCAGAAGGCTGTATCTAAGTTAAACCTGTGGTCATGAAGTATATTCTCTTCCACAGTGAAGCAACTTGTAATGGGTTGTTGAGTATTTCACTAAATTGAATTGTCTCTGTATTTTAAAAGCTGTTTGTAAAGAATATCATAGAAAAAAAATGCTTATTATAAATAAACAGATACAGAAACATTTGGATCAGAAAAAACTCAGGAAAAAGAAGAGACAGGTTTCAAGACTTTTAAGCTACTCAGTTCTTTAGTTCTGAGTAAGGAGGCTTAAGTGCCCTATGTTATCTTGCTCTTAAAACATGTAAACCCAGCTGCCTGAAGCTAGACATTTCCTTATTTAATTTTACTGTCTCTTAGTTTTTCTATGTTTCTACCATCTTCAGTTTCCCATTAGCTTTATAGCTAAATGAGAACTTCTCCAAGAGGAAGGAAACTTTCTCAAGCTAAGTGTTACAGCGAGAGCAGGGACAGGGAGCAAGGTGGAAAATGGAGCAGGGATGTGGAGAAACACCATGGCTGTGCCAGTCTCACCTCTACCACCTCCTGTTCTCCCCTGGCTCCATGTCTGGCTATTGTATTACAGCAGCTCAAAATTGGTTTAACCAACTGGTCAGAACCAGCAATAAACCCATGCAAAAGAATCCCAAAAAAACAGGAAATAATTTTCTGCCTGATAATCAAAATGGACAGGTTTCCTGGGAGAGCACCCAGGTGAGATGGGGACTACAGCACCAGGGGAAAAGATGCAGGGCAATAGAGGACAGGTATGTCCTCTTCTCTAGCAACAGACAAGGACACTGGGGCATTATAGTGTCTGGTAAGCAAAAAGAAGGGAAGCAAATGGAAAGTAAGTAAAATCTGAAAGACTGTGATGACATGTCTTAGAACACACACTTACCAATTGCTTTCAAAAAGTAGGATATCAACATGTCACAACTGCAATCTTTGAACCAAACCTGGTCTCAATCAAAACATAAATATGCTCTGCATTTTAATAGGTAATATGCTAACAAAAGTCCCTCTGCTATTTGGTATTTGGTCAAAGGAAACACAGAAAAGCAGACAAAACATCAGCTGCATCCTAATGCCATACAACCCAACTGGCTGAGGCTGTATTAATGAGAGGTATAGTTGTCTGAAGTCTTTTTATAAAGAGCATACTTAAACATCATTCCTCATGAATCCACCCATCAGGGCTTATTCAGCTCTGGAATAATGGCCTCAGAAGGACTTTTTCTACATAAGTGGTTTAGGACGTTGCCTACTGTTCATTGCAAGGAAAGGATTAGACATGTGGTTCTGTTTGCATTACACTCCACTGAAATACTTGATCAGTGACTGGAATAAATGAGCAATGCAAACTGCTATCTCTTATTTAGATTATTAATTAGTTAAACTAATTATATTTAGATTATATTATTAGTTAAACTGACTGTAGACATGCTGGACAGACCCCTTACTCAACACTCAGCGAATTGAAGATTTCCAGATTTAGAAGCACAAATTTTCAGAGCGCTAACTTGTTCTTGACAAAAGCACCTTCTTTAGTTCTACCTTAACAGCATTATGTTTTGCTCATCACTCACATGTTTCATGTGTCATACCTATATGTATGTCCCTGATGAGAAAGAGATGCTGCCTCTGAGTCACTGAACCTCAGGTCCCAAGATATTCTAAACAACCATGGAATGTCATATCCTGCACTGAAAGAAGATACAGCAGATCCCTCTGTAAGAATCCTTGGACATGACATACCACTTTACTTTTCTAGCTTTTTCTAGATTACCTGAAAGTTTATTGTGTTCCAAAACAGCATTTTAGTTTTGCTAAAAATAGTCAAAAGTGCAAAAAATTCAATATTCATGAATGGAATATTGGAAACTGAGTATTTTTCAAAAGCCTCAAACTACCATTACAAGTAGCAATATCTAGCTCCTAAAAAAATCTTTTCTAGATATAAAATAATATGCATTCATCCATATGAAAAGCAAGCCTATTCCCTACAGTGACACAAAAACAATAAATAAAAATTTAACTTTCATGAACACAAGGAAGGAGCCAGCCTGCTGGGTCAGCAACAAAACGAACCCCCTTTTGATGTGTCCAATCTACTCTGCAGTAACTCATGAGGATAACTGGGGATTAGGAGCACCAAACAAAGTAATTTATATTATTTTACTATTGCCGCATATAATGCCATATATAGTGGCATTCATTTCAACTCCTAACACTATTGCCCTTCTCATCTGAAGCTGTTAAACCTAAAGAATATATCAAGTTTGAAATTCTACCCATTCATTTTCATTCTACATAAAGGTATGCGAAAAAGGAGCTGCAATAAAACACAGCACACAAGTTTTCTCTAGAGCACAGTACACTTGGTATCTGTAAGTAAAATTATAAAGAATATATATGTTTTGTTTAAAGTTACTAGTACAATTTCATGAAAATTTGAGGAAAAAAAAACAATGTTAATCGTACTTAAGTGCAATATTATGATTTTGGTCCATTCTTTCAGAGGATTTTCTTCTTCAAAGGAAGTAGCATTTCTCAATGTTCATTCAAAGTATTTTCATTAATTTTCAGCACAAAATCCCCCAAAATTAAGAGTCAAGTGGCTCACAAATAAAGAAGATAAAAGTTAAATCATAACTACAGTAGATTTCTAAAGAAGAAACTCTGTCAAACTGTCATAATCTCCCTATACAACAAGATAATACACAAGTGGATAAAGGAAATAGAATTTACATTGCATACATTAGTTTAAGGGGTGTGGTATTGGCCATTCATATAAACAATAGAGGAAATCTCTGTAAACCACGTGTTTAACTGCTAGGGGAAAAGATACGCAAGACTGGTTATTGAAGTGAAAGATTGCATCAAACAGAATTGGCAGAAATCAGACTCAGTACAAGAAGAAAAAAAAGAAAAAAAACCTCAGTCACCATTGTCATACCGTCATAGAAAAAAAACCCCAAAACACTCCACACTAATCAGAAGCACCATTTCTCAGGCTTGAAATGTCATGCCCCGTAGCATACAGACACTATATCCAGCTAATGATAACTGAATGATTTCAGGGAACAGAAGAGCTCAGAGGAAAACCCCACCAG
>NW_008240221.1:858823-880713 GCF_000691975.1 Corvus brachyrhynchos
GTATGGGTAGCACAAGCAGCCCAGTATGGAGCAGATCTTCAAAGGCATTTGGTGTTACTAAAATAATGTGCGATCAATCAGCATGATGAGGTTTCTTGACCCTTTTTTTCTCACTAGTTCCGGCCCAACCATGCCACATGATTTTCATTCACAAAAGCCTGTTTCCTGCCCATTCATTTCTCTTTCACCTTTTTCATTGCTCCCCATTTTGCTCTTGCAAACTGACATATCCTGGCTGGATGCTGTGCTTTGGGGTTCAGCGAGCCTGACTCCCACTGACCAGCCAGAGTGCCCCAGGAGGTTAAAACAGCAGAATGAGGGAGGCCACCCAGTTGTTGACTGTCATTTTTCCCCCCTCCTAACCTCTAAACAGTAAATGAAACTGATGCCTTAGGTTTTAACTTTTATATTTTTCAAATCCTGTACTGCCTAGTGTGTAACTCTGAAGTTTCTTGTTGCCTGTTAGCTACTGTCCTCTTATGCTAGTTAGACATAACAAGCCACTATAGGTTTGCTCTCCAAGGACACCTAGATTGTCCCAGGCCCCAAAATATGTAAACTAAGGCCTCTGAAGAGGAGGGCAAACTTAGGATAGTTACATCATTAACTGGGGTTGTAATTGGAGAATTAATCCTGATATGCAAATAGACCAAACTCATAAAAGTGTGAAGAACTTGTGACCCAGGGTCCATCTTGAGTGTAGCGTTTTAACTCCCCAGGGCGTACCTTGAAGGCCCTTCAAATAAATACCTACCTTTATTCCCTTATTCTTGTCTAGCCTCTGTTTTTAGGTGGCCACCTCAGGCATTAAAAGAACCAATTAAAGAAATGCAAACACCTGTGATGATGGCATTGGATTTTAGGGTATATAACAACTTTTGCATAACAATCCAAAGCTAAATGTCATGCATTTGGTTTTAAAAATAAAGATCTAATACATTTAACTCCTATGTCAGATTGTCTCTTTTATTATGTGTTTCAAACTGAAAATATTTATTTCTTAAAATTGCAGCTAGACAACATAATTCAAGTTGAAAAATCCACTTCAGCCACACAGGCTTCCACAGAAGCTAAGCCCATCACTTTGAAGCATTATATCTTGCCTGAATAACACAAACAAAATGTGCCCATGATAGCCAGTAACCTGAATACTCTCAGGGTTATTTTCCTGGCTCCACTCAGGAGCTCTGCTCTGTGCTAATCCATGGAGCATGACCAGGAAATGTTCGGCAGAGCGCGAGGCTGCGTGGGCCAAGAACGTGCCAGCGAGCAGGCGGTCAATTTAGCAATTGGATGCCCTTGAGATTCACATTCCAGTGCCTTGGAATGGCCGTGGTCCCACAGCCCTACAAACAGCCATGGGTCAGGACATGTGCCAAGTAGGGTGTGCACACACATGCTTTGCAGGCTTCCTATGTGCCTGAAGAGCACATAGGAGCCTGAAGAGGGTTGTATGAAGATCTGTAAGACCCAGATGTATGGCAGATAAGTAAATACAGCATTTGTATATGTTTTCTTTTCTGTCACAAAGCAAATGAGAAATGTGCTGCAGATACTTTTTGTCTGGATGAAAATAAATCCTGTTCTTAATAAATTCTTTATTGGAACTAACTGCATCCATTTGTCTCCCCTCCTTAGACTGCACATTCTTAACTATTTCCAATTCAGCATTGAAAATTAACTTGTAACAATATTTTTATCTAATTAAACAGTGAAAATTTTTAAATATATAAATATTAAAAAACATTACTGTCCCATAAGATCCAATGTTCCTTTGGTACCTCCTGGCACAGCAAGACACCCTCTTTAAAGCTTGCAGTGACAGTGTGGAGTAATGAAATATAGGGTTTCTCTGTTAACAAATCCTGATGGGGTATGGCAATATTAGGACATATGAATTCATTTCAAGTTCACAAAATAACACTTTAGAATAACTAAAGACCTTAATAAATATTTATAACATGACAGTCACACACAGTACACAGCAAACAGTACAACATTGACCTTAAACATCAAGCAATTTACAAGAAAAATACATTCAAGAAGTTTCACATGCCTCTGTTTGAAATACAGGAATCTCTTTGAGAGAAGGGATTGTTTTTACTTAGATCAAACCACGCACGAACGTAACTCTAACTTTTTATATCAAATGCCTGAAGTGCAGTTTTCCTTTATTTTTTTTTTTTCTAATTATTGCAAAGCAGCATACAGGGTGAAAGGTAAGAATTTTAATTTCAGTTACTTTCATAAAAGGTTAGAATTCATGTATTTTAATAACATTATTTCAGATCCCTTTTTGTATATGCTTGACTTCTAAAGATTCTATTGCTTCATCAAATTCAGAAAAATCATTAACTGTTCTAAATCAAATGGATTTAAAGTAGGGTTGTGAAGAACATACCATGTGCTCTAATCACGCGCCTCAAAAGGCGGCCACCTTTGAATCAGATTGTGGATACTCAACACCAAAACTGGTCACCCTCAGTCATCACTCCTATGATAGCCTATTGATCTCGGGTAATAAGCATTCACTAGTTAGCAGCTACTACAAAAGGTGTCATCCTAAGCAGGGCAAATGTGAAAATTCCTTATAAAGAACTACAGGAGTAGCAGCAGGGAAGACACCAGGGCTTGTCCTCTGCTTACTCCACCCCAGCCATGTACTTCTCATCTCTGCCTGAGGACTGCACACCCTGTGACTTATTAGGGCTTGGAGGATGTCCCCGAGATCCCTCCATTGCTAGAGAGAGTATATTAAAAATGGCTTTCATTTTTTCAATTTTAATCTGTGTCAGAAAAAAAAATCATCATGACACGATATTAAGATCTTTAATAAAGAAATTAAAACCAAAATTTAAAATGTTATGCTACTGCTTCTTCCATAGTCATCTTTCTCTATATATATACACACATATAATTAGCCAATTGAAACATGGATATAGAAACACTGTATTAAGTGATGATGTAATTAAAAACATTTATCTTGAGAGATATTGTATGTATGCAAAGCATAACGTCAGGGTATTCACAAAAAAACTCTCTGCGTGTCACAGAAATGAGGCAGTTAAAGAGATTTAAAAGCTAGTACCACAACTGCAAGGATTCTTGGTTATCCATTTCCATCTTCCTAGCTACAGGACAGAAATGAAAGCAAAATGTAACTCATTTTATTTAAGGCTCATTTGCTTGGGTGTAACAATCAAATTTACAAAATGTAGTATAAGGAAAGAGCTTCTAACTTCATCTGCTTGAATCACCAACATAGCCCCAAAATCTTAGACTAAAGTAAGGGAGATGACTTAGTTTGCTTTGGACACTTTTTTCCCTATTATTAAAAAATGCTTGACAGGAAAATTCTAAAGGCAAAAGAAAGATTTTAAGCATAATGTGCAATTTCATCTTCTGTTTGCACCTCTCCTGATATTGAAAAAGATAAATGCAAAAATAGGCTTTTGATCCTATTTCCTTCTCACATTAAATAAATTTGTTATTATTTTCATTGTTGAGGCTGAGGAGGACACACAGCTGGTCTAACCAAGCATTCATTAGTTCTACTAACACCAACCAATTCTGCAACATGAAACTATGTCTTACTTAGTACTTTTTGGTTAGACCTACTATTTCATATCACCTGGACTTCACAACTTTAGAAGATCCCTTTAACAATTTGTTAATCTTCCAGCATGTAAGTTTTTCTAGTCCAAAAATGAAAATATCCTCTTAGTTTGCTTAATAACATTAGATGCAAACAGAACAACCTAAACACCAAGTTACACTTACACTTATTATATTTGTTCTAGGCAAATATATTGACCAGCATATTGCTCCCAGGTATCATAGATTAAAAATCACATTCACACATTCATGCTAAGAAACACTACATGAAAAGGAGAGTCAGTGAAACAAAAATAATTTTTAAAACCCCCATACCCTATGAGTGTCTCCAAAGCCAGTATTTGTCAATGCAGAATAAAGCAAACGCATCAGATTTACCACTGGCAAACTAGAACAATGTATTTAAACTCAAGTTTAGAAGAGCTGCATTTTTATTAGCCTGTCATATTGAAAGCATCTAATTTCATACTTTAAATTGAAAATATTTGTGTATCTGTTAGTTTTAGACAAAGGCAATTTGGATGAAATCAACTTAGTTGTGTAATATACTGTTTCAAATGTCATGTTGAGGCATTGATGACTTTTATTATCAGTCTTCATTTAAAAGCAAAATACTAAAGCATTTACCGATGAAACCAAATCCTGATTTTTATTAGCAGTGAAGGTAAGTATCTCATTACCTTGTTTCAAGGGTTAACCAGTACTTCAGCATTGATTTAGGACATGAATGAACTTAAAATTTAGAGATATTTCCTCAGCTAAGCAAAATCACCACAGCAGCAAAATGGAAAGATCTGAAAGAACAATACTGTCTTAAGTATTTTTTAAATGGACAGGTTCTCAAATGTACAACCTCTGCTGCAAAGGTAGATGCTTTTAAAAGGTCCAGTGAAAACTATTTAAAGCTAAACGTTTTCCTCTATAAGTGATTGTAAAGTGTATGGTAATATGATATTCATTACTTTAATCTGACAAAGTAAAAGGAGGCAGTGGCAGAAATAATTTCTGGGCATAGAGCAGCGATAAGGGATACACATCATAAAGTCACCCCAGGACAGCAAGCTACTTTAAAATTATGGATTTCTCATTGTCATAACTTTCTGATATTAAGAGATATAAACAGTCTGGAAAAGATGTTTATGTGAAACACAGTGCACTCATTCATCTGCAAGGCTAGTTATGAAACGCTGATTGGCAACAAGAAGTGACAAAATGGAAAAATATAAATTCCTTCAGCTGTATGATATATACTGAATCTGGAAAAAAGGTGCAAACTAGATAATCTCATTTTTCTTTAAAAAAAAAAAAGACAGGAGTGATTTAATAGATAAATACTAGATTTGTAGATCTATTAGAT
The DNA here is from genome assembly GCF_000691975.1 of Corvus brachyrhynchos. Classification (NCBI taxonomy): domain Eukaryota; kingdom Metazoa; phylum Chordata; class Aves; order Passeriformes; family Corvidae; genus Corvus; species Corvus brachyrhynchos. The sequence goes on from NW_008240221.1 coordinate 863,796, forward strand.
TTAATAGGTTAAACCAATAATTTAAGTTAGAGAATTACCATCACGGGTTTAGCACTTTTCCAATGTGTTCATAAGGTAGGAATTGTTATAACTGGATAACTTTACCATTGCTAAATCCAAAAGAACATAATAAGACAAAATTTTTTCTAACCATTGCAGATTAATTACTACCCAGCAGAAATAACCTATACCTTGAACACCAAACTGCTATGTTTCTCAATACAGAACAAAAGATCTGCAAATGCCAGCAAGACTACATTGCTTATGTCTACTTTATTCTTATTCTTTTTTTATTCAAGGTCATCCCAGCAGGAAATGAAAAACAGCCATCAGCATAGTAAAAACATTCAAACAGAGCAGAGCATGAAAATTGCACAAAAGAGGTTATATAATCAAGTCAGTGGAGTAACTGGATGATGTCAATGGCACTTTAATGCTGCTTTAACTACTGCCCTGCAAAAAAATGTGTCACTTTGTTGAACAAACAAAGACACAGCCACCACTTAAAAAAAGTAAAACCAAACCCTACTTGCAGCTACAGCACTACTTACAGTAATCCTCTCTGTTAGCAGCGTAACATTTGCTAGAATACCAGAGGAACCAAGATTATTTTCTTTTTGCCTCCTTTTCAGATTTAGCCCTAGAGCTTCTTTTGCAAACAAAATTATATAATTCTCCTTTTTCTTGGCAATTCATTTTCTGGATTAATTCTTCTCGAGTTTTATTATTACATATAATATGTTATTTTCTCTGATTTGTATTGCAATATTTTTATTATCTGCACATTAGCATGCAGCACATAAAAAAAGCCACTGCATTTTGAGATGAGAAATTAAAACATTCTTACATGGTGAGGGGGTATCGTAGTCAATAATACTTAGTATACTGTAAATTCAGTAACAAAAGTAAATGGTAGGACCACAAAAATATTGAAATCTGTAGAACAGGATGCAGAACATTTGGCAGTACTCACCTTGATCATAAAACCATGCTTCAGAAAGTATAAATGAAGTGTAGATGAGCTATCAATTATCTAATTAAAATAATATTTGATTTGCACAAATATGTAAGATTTGTTGACAGGAACTTTATGCTTGCATGTCTTAAAAACTCTATTTTATCAGCTACAGCTTTGGTGAATGGAGAGCTTATGATATATCCTTCTCCAAGAGCTAAGGATTTGTTTTAACTAACAATAATTTTCCCATTACAGTTGAAAGGAAAACATTTAAATGTTAACTCAGTGAAATGCAATACAGTGTTGTCTTACTAAGTCTTTAGATCCCTTTGCTGCCCTTGTTGCCAATTTTTCCAACCAGCCATTAAAAGTGCCATTGAAAGGACTCAAGTGGGATTTGCTGGTCCAAAGTTTTAAGTCTGTAGGCTTAATTGTCAAAAATTATACATGGAAATTTTATCCTGGCATGGTTGTGGCTCTTTGTCTCATCCACTTTCAGAGTCTTCCAAAATCCATCCACTACAGAAATTATTTTGAAATTAGAAATTTTATTTTATAATGGTTTCTAATTCCCATGCTATCTTAAAAAAAAAAAAAACCACCAAACAAAACCAAACCCACACAACCAAACCCTGCTCCTTTTAACAGCATGAATAGAATTCAAAGAGATGCAATTGCTGTTTCTGCAGTCTGAGAAATACCAAGAAAAGGCAAAATCTGTCTTTATTCCTCTCAGGGGGATCTATTGCTACAACCAAACAGTGAAAAGGCTGTTGACAGCACAGCCACATGTTTCATTACTGATTATTTTTTGCAGAAATAACCTTGGGGTGCCCAATAAAACAGAGCACAACAGTTGTGTCTGAGTGCTGTCCTAACACAAATCCGTGATAGTAAAGGTCTTGGATCAAGCTAATGTTTGGCACAGTCTGTGTATAGAGCTATGATACACTGAAATATTTTAGAGGATTAGTGACAGTTGGAGATGCAACTGTTTCTTGGTTTCCTTTTTAATATTTAAGAATATCCAGTTTCAACTGGACTTTGGAATAAAAACATTAAGTTTCTCCTCTATAGTAGGCTAAAGAAGACATCAAAATAGGAAGCTGACGAGTTTATGGCTTAGTGTGAACCACTGAAACAAATGCACTAGTTTTGTTTGCTTTTAAAGTTAGCAGTCCTGTGAATTACTACTGTGAAAAGCCCACAGAAATTCTGCTTTTATGCTACAGTCATAAATTAGTCTTTTGTTCCTCCCATGTACCATTCTGTAAAATAAATACTGTTTCTGCATTTCTCTGTCTCACAGGGATGCTTAATTCTAAACTCTATATCCATGAAATACCGATATTCTCAGAGGAAAGAACTGAAAGCCAGAAAGAAACATTATCATCCCTGACCTCTCACACAAGACAAGTCACACAATAATAGAGAAATTCCTGTCTTAAGGCAATTATTGCTGTCAGAGCTGAGCCATGCCTTTGAGAAATATATGAAACTGTGATTCAAGACCAAGCAAAACCTAATTACTTGCCTAGTCATTCTCGTAGTTAACTATATTCACTGTTGAAAATGGGATAGTCTCATCCTACTTCCAACTTTCAGCTTGAGCATGTTTTTCAGTTTCTGCTCAGCAGAAACAAACAGCTTTAAGTGAGGAATAACACTGACCGTTTTTCTTAAAATAGTCCAAACACTGAAGTTCATGCATAATTTTTTTTTGCAGCAGTTCTTGAAAGATTTAAAAATAAATAAGTCAATCATAAAACTTCAAATAGGGGTGGGTAGGAAAAAATACTTACAACTCTGTTATTAGTCTGATTTTTTTCTATAGCAGATTAGTTTTTTCTCTCTTTACTGTCAGGAAAATGAATGCAAATAGTGTGTATATTCATAATTGAAAACCAACACAAAATAATCACGTGTGTTTTACCAGAGTGCCTTAAGCTTCCTTCTAACTCTGACACATCAGCACCTCTCCCACAGGAGCACCCAGCTGGGTCCCCCTTATGCTGGGCAAGGATCCGTGCGGGGTTGAACTTTCTGCAACAAAGACCCTAGAGCTGAAAACAGGGGTGAGAGTGAGGGCTGTGAATGAAGGAACAAACTGGACAGGTAAACTAAAAAGTGTGGTTTCCCCACCACTGCAGTTTAAGGACTTCTTTCCTTGGGGCAAGCAGCCTCCTTGATGCAGTGCATGTGAGCTTGTATTATATTTATTATGCCAATAAATAACATGCAGCATCTAAAATGCCAGTCACCTTACTAAAGAATGCTCATTTTGTCTCCTTCAATTCAAAAAGAAGTTCCACAATACAGGATCAACATCAAGCCAAAGGATGTGGAAAAATTGAAGGAATTACTGCATCTAAAAATAACATCTAAATTTGACTCAAAAGCCTTTATTCATTGTAAATCTATGCGTCACTCTTCCCCCTACATAAGGGAGATTTTGTTGGAATATATTTCCAACTGTTTTGTACTTCCCACTTGTTTCCAATACAGAGATAAGTTCCAACAGACTTAGAGGAGTTGTTAGAATTTATATAGATAGTTGTTCTTGTAGAATGCTGAGGATATTTTACTATGAAAATGGAAATGCTATTGGCTTGCACAAAGAGTAACAACAAAAATTCAGGTGCTCTATGACTTGGCTGCAGGCTGGATTCCTGGTTTCAGACAAAGCAACAGCTCTTCCTTCCACTTCACAGAAAGTCCCAGGTCACCTCAATGAAAAAGCTGCAGCTCTTGGAATGGAATTTTCTGCTTCCTGAGGTTAATGACAGGCTGCAAGAGCAGATAAGTTAGCTACTTTCCGACTCTGCCTCCAGCTCCTCCTGCTCCTGGCAAAGCAAACTCAGAGGAACAAGGGCTCTTAGGACTCCTCGGATATTTATCCCTCCTCATGAGCGCAGACAGCCCCATGGCAGGCAACTGGGCGTTCCTGTCTCTTGGGAGAAGTTGTTTTCTCCCTGTGAAGAGCAAAGCAAGTGGCTACTAGAAGACATTCAACCTTAAAGTACCCAACCGAATGACATTCAGGGAAGGGAATGTCTGGGAACGGATTATTGCTTCCCTTTTCTTCTTAGGTCATGTCCATCCTCACACAAGTATCAAAATTATAAACAAAACACAGTTTTGGAGCTACTACTCATTTGGGAACAAGTTACCTTACAGAATGCATCAAGAAAATAATAAAAGATTAATAATAAACATAAAGCTTTATACATTTTTATTATATTCCATAACTTGACTCAATCAATACCCATCATGTCTTACCTCACATTGCAAAAGTACAACTGAACTAAGTAATACTAGCCTACAACTTCTTCCCCTGCACATTTCTTCTCTTCTTTCTCTACCTAAATTAAATTGATTGGCCATCTTAAAAAACAGCTTGGAAAACTGGATTGCTGAAAATTATGGATGCATCTGAATTTCAAAGTAAATCTTACTAGTCTTGTGTGTTTGTCAGTATTTTTAAGTTCCAGTGGCCTCAGGAGATCACATCTATTTTGCATTGTCATGCACCCTCTTCCTAGCAGTTCTAATACTGGCAGCATTAAGCCAACAATCTATTAGAAAGCACTCTTTTAAATCTCTCTGTAATTATTCCGTCCTATTGACAAAATACTGAAGATACCAGAAAAAAGTATGAAACATCTGTAGACAGAAAAATGTTTTTACACACTTCCATGTTGTTCATAATGGAAAAAAGGTCATTTCTAAAAAAATCAAAGATAATTCTACCCTTATTCAGTCTTCACAGTCAGTGTAATGCCATTTTAAAAGTTATAATTCAATCTGATTTTCCTATTTTGAACACTTTTCAACTTACATTCTTGCTTTTATTACCCCATACAAACTAGCTATAAATACTATTTGGGCCACATGGAGAGCAGCCTTACTGCCCCAGTAACATGTAATAGCAAACGTGGATTCTCAAGAAGTCTTTCCTCAGTTCAAACATAAAGAACAACGCTTTCATACTTGTGTGTATGTAAAAAAAAGTTCAAACATTTGATTACTCTTGCCAAAGTAGAATGAAAATACCAGAATTATCTCTAAAATATTAAATTAAGTACAAACCTGCCTTTAAGGAATATCAGATGGTTTAAAGTATCCACATAATAAATACCTAGCATCACGACTCAACAGAGGGGACATTAATTAAAAATTAATTTGTGTAAGTTCAAATTGCAGACATTTCTGAGGTAGGACATTTGCTCTGGCAGGTGGGTAGAGTAGCCCACAGAAGCACAGAGCAGGGGCTGGCGGCACTCGCATCCCTGGAAAGGAAGGGGGCTTTTTCTCAAGAAGGGGCACTTAGAGTTCTCTGTGTGTCCAAACCTGCCCCTTCAAGCTGTATCACAGATTCAGCTTATTTTTATGGTTTTCTCTGAGGGCAGGTCCTGTTTGGTGAGGTCCCAGGGGCAGGTTAGCAGGTTTCCTCAGGAGCCAGCTCCTCCTCCTACCATCCGCCCAGGCCACCTTCTCTCAGATATCACAGGCCACCAAACCAGGGAAATTATTCCGAGTGAAACCAAATGTTCTTCCCTTGCCTATTTTTCGGCTAACTTTGAGAAATGATGAAGACCACGGGCAGGAATGAGCAACTACTGCTAGCACCCAGCAGCCAAAAGAAAGCCAAGTACCACTCACAGGGTGTTTCTGAGTTGGTTTTTTTTTTAGTTGCAAAGGGGTATCTCTGTTTTGTAAACTAAAAAAGAAAATTGGAACAAAACAAGTAGGTATATACTAGCATTAATATACTAAATAGACCAGCTACTTAAATACATTACTATTTTCATTTAATATGCAATCTCAATAGATAAAAAATATTGACTAGTATTTTCAGCCAAAAATTTTTTTAAAATCTTAAGTTTCAATAAGCAGATATATCTACCAATTAATTTTCAGCTTTGAATAAAAGATTTTTAGACTGTTTCTACTACTCAAAACCACATATCTGCATGTCTTGAAAATGTATAAATTAGTATAATTCCACTTGACTAAGACCACTGCCATATATGTCATATATTTGGCTTAAAAGACAGTGAAAAAATTATTTCCCAGAAATATTAATCACCAAATTTTAAGTTCAACTGAAAAGGAATCCTCTGGACCCACAGCTAAACTATCATTGCTGTAAGAGTGGTCAGAAGTACAAATATACCCTTCTGAGCCAAAGGCATACAAATGCCAATTCATGGCTGGGATTTCCACAAATACTTAAGACACTTCAAGAACTGAAGAGGCTGAAGACTTCGAGCCACAAACCCAGCACTTAGCACTTAAGTGCAAAACTTTCTACTGGTAAAATTTCCTCAGGTGTCAGATGTTGTGCTACTACAGTAGTCCTGTGGCCGAAATCTCTCCTGAGAGATTGTACACTTGCTCGTGTCTCTGGAGGGACAAGTCCTTCCCATGTCCAAACCATACAGCTAAAGATAAGCCTGAGCTGAATGAACATTTTATTTCCCACCCACCGAAGCTTTGTCACTATGCAGTTAAAACCAACAGATTTACATAATGAAAGAGACACCAATCAAGAAAAAAACACAACAAAACACACGCCAAATTTTAAATCTGCAAAGGCATTCAACAAGATTTACAAATCCTGATGCTATCAGAAATTTCTTACATGTGGGTCCAGATGGCAAAACCAATTTATTTTATGGGTCTACCACCATGTCCAACTATCTCCAAATTTCAAAGTTAAAAAAACTAAATAAATTAATCCCACTCTAATCACAAGCTTCTTTTAGAAGCAATTTTTTGTTTACACTGTCCAGAAGATTGAAAAATTAAATATTCTTTCAGAGAAATAAGGATATTTTTAAAGTGAGGTTAGCCTGCAAAAGCCAGTAAGTATATAAAAGTTATTTAAAGAACCAACCAACCAAACAGGATACAAATTCTGTCACAATGTCTGACATGTGAGACAGGTAGTTGCTCTATTCTAGCACTACTACAAAGCAATCCTTGTGGATATTTGGAGGGAAAAAAAAGTAAATGAAAGATAATGAAAAACTCTCATACAAGGAATCTGTGTTCTATGTACAGTGGGAATTCAAAATTTTACCAATATTGAAAGGACAAAACTAGTTTGAATTCAACTTGATATTGTTAAATGGTGAGTGCTAAACCAGCTTGTTCTTACTTCTTTCTCTGATGAATAAGGGATTATAAACACGTGCCATGGAGTTATAAAACTGGCCTACATAATAGACCTGAGTGTGGTGGCTGTACACAAATTACTTGCCTACCTCTTATAACTGTTTTAATTGTTGTTTGCATTCCAACTTCATCAAAACCAGAAAATTTCCCCTGTACTATCTGAGGTGTTTGGCAATCCTAGAAATTTCTTCAAAACACAATTCTATCTTATACCTATTGATGGATATATATCTTTTATACAGATATAACCAGTATAAAGATTGACACTGAATGCTGGTTTGTTTTGTTGCTATTTTTTTTTTAATAAACGTTGCTTTCAGCCAATTAATTACTGTTCAGTTGGAAATCTCTAATGAATACTGGATTCCAGACTCTTTTTACATATATCTTTTCTTTCCAAATCTTATATTCAATTATTCCCATGCAAGATGTATCCAAACTGTTGCAGTAAAATAGAGGATATCAAAAAGAAAACATCTACTCCAGAAAGTACACGAAGTTGACATTGTATAAAACATCTAAGAAAATACTCATATCACAATGGAGGATAAGAGGATTTTCAGGCTAAGTTTTCAGAACTGTGGTTTACTGACTCAAGAAAAATGTTTCAACATGTATCAGCATTTTAGAAATTTCAAGTGATTTAGATTATTGATAGAAAAGTCAGAAAAAAAATAATATCTTCAGTTTTAAAAATTGGTTTCAATAAAGTATAGATTTTACCATACTAAGAAAGGTATTTACAGACCTTTAATAAATGTCTGGTAGCCATTATTTACACACTTGACAATTAAGTCTTCAATCTACAAATTAATATGCTTTAGCTATACATAAAAGTCTAACTAGCAAATATTTTAATTGATTTTACCCCCTACATAGGTGCTATTGCATTTACTTAAGCATTTCCCAGAGCAATAAAACTAAATCAGGAAGTTAATGCCTTGAATCTGGCCAGAGCAACCCACCAACTCACAAAATCAAATTGCTCTCACTGCTCTTACAGCCCTGTTGCAGCTCTGCAGTTCTCTTTGCCTGATATAAGTATCTCCTTTTACTGGCACTTTAAATCAAATGCCTAGGCCCTTTTTACTGGAGACTTAGAACCTTACCAAAGTCAAAGATCTGAATTTTCTCATTCAGTTTATGTCTGTAAAAATTTCTTGGAGAGTTTATCAAAACGCCACCAAACCAAAACTCTTTTCTTGAACCCAAATTAGCTATTACCCCAAAGATTGACAAAATATCCCTTAAAAGGCATCCTGCTTTGATAGGCCATGTACTTTTATATACATATGTAACACCATCAGACTGCTGCTCTAGCTTTTTACTTTATCTTAGCAGACAATGTAACATGGCATTTATTTGTATTTGAGTTTTGAATAGCCCACTAGAGTTATCTGTGCACCAGAACACACTTTGCCCCACATATTTTTCAAAATATTTTGGAAAGTCTGGGAAAAAAAGCTCTTGCTTCTCATCCTTAAAACATTGCAAGGCATTAATTTAGACACACTTCAAAGATTTGAGTATTGGTGACTGATTTAATCTGATTATCATGATAATTTTCCATTAACTAGAAGCCACCACAAGACACTAAATAATGAAATTCTATATCAAAGTAGACAACCAAAATCCTGGAAAAGTGAAGTATTTGCTTGGTGGACCTTGGACAGAGGCTATAAGCCTTTGAATTTAACTGTTTTGAGAAGTCTGCACTGAATTTCATGCTGCCCCAGTCACGATGCTCACACTGCCTAGAGATAAGTCAAGCACAAAAGGACTTATTTATGCTGTATATTTTCTCCAACAAAGGAAACCATCAGCAATATGGCTAATAAAATGCTAAAATCTAGTCTGGCTAACACAACACGAAGAACTTGACACTTAGCAGTCATCATCCTACTTACCAAAACCAGTCATTAGTTAAGGTAATGCTGTGTACCAAGTAATATTTTTCCTTTTTTAGACCAGCCAGGCAATGAGCAGTCTGTTGTAATAAGTGATTTAAGGGGAAAGAATGCTGAAAGAAAATATTTCCGAAAGATACAGGGAGTGGCAATTGGAAAGAGAATAAAAAATCTGAAAGTAAGAACAACAGATCACAACAAAAAGGGAAAAATGTCACAGGCAGTAAAATTAATTTGGAGTTAAAAACATTTGCTCATTGCTTTGCTTAGTAAAACTTAAAAACAACTCAGAAAAAAAACTAAGAGAGGACATACATTGCACAAAACTTCACACTTTCCATTCTACAAGCTTTCACATGGTTTCAAGAAACCCTGCCAGGCACTGCACAAACTCTTTAATGTCCTAGTTTTTGCTTATCTTTTTAAATACAGATTAAACAAAAAGACATGAAGCTGAGAGACCATGTTAATCTCTCCTTCATGTATCTTTCTCAAAATTTTGAGAGTCTTTGTTATTTGTAATAGACATACAATTTTCTGTTTAAAAGAATCACTTGACTCTTATTAGCAGCAGTAATAATGCCATACCAAAAAGAAATCAAATTTGGCAGCCTGATAAGCAAAGGAAGGAAAAGGAAATATTTGAGTCATTCCGTTCCAGCTCCATCAGCTCTCATTGCACCATCTCTATGGATTGTCTTGAAACCCTGCCCACATTTGCAATAAGAAAGCATTTAAAGTTATTTTTGTTTTGGTTTGGGGTTTTTTTAATCAAATCCAAATGGAACAAATGATAAAGACAACTTAGCTCAGTTGTTTCCCTTTTACTGTATATATATATACACACACAGATTATGTACAGCATGTGTATATATAAATACACAGACACACACATACACACATGTATTTAAAATACTAACTTCTTTTCATACATAAACTTCACCAGAAAGACAAGCAACTATAAATGTTTAGATTGTGTGATACGGATTTTAAATATCACCTTTATAAATGGATCTTTTTTGCAAGTGAAGTCTTATCCTATAAGGATGTAAACACTTTGGCTTGCTGGAAAGAGACTCAGCAAATGTCCATGTCCAGGAAAAATCAGAAGCCTGGGGATTACTCTTGTATACAAAGCTATGAGTAAGTTCTGCAAGATGAGATCTAGAGTGTACAAAATATTTGAACACAAAATACTGTAAACAAACTACAGTAAGATTTGAAAGTCTCAGAAATTTGAGTCCAAAAAGAAATAATTGAAAAAATACCATACTAAAATATGAATCAAGATGGATGAAAATTTAGTTTGCTTTTCAGATGTTAAAAATAGAATTGGAGTCTCAAAACATTAATCTAGCATTTTCATTTTACCCATTACACACAGTAAAATATTCCTGTAAAGGCCATTTCATAATTAAAAAAAAAAAAAAAAATGCAATTTTAAACATAATGCACTATTTCTCTTCTTCTTTTCTTATTTCCTGAATAGCTGTCTGCTATTTTTTCATGTCATAGTAGTAATATCGATTTCTTCTATTATGTTGGTTTCTTTCTGCCATCTCCTTCTATCTTCATGCCAAGATCTGTTCTTTACTGGCTGTATTTCCTAGTTTTCTTTTCTGCTAGACTTTCAACCTTTTAATTTAAATTTAGCTTACTTGCAAGGCAATCCATAAGTACAAGCGACAAGCCGAACATTTGTCATAATACCTAAATGACAAAGTTTTCTGCTGGCTAATGACATCCCCATGTCATCTCCTAATGAGCACTGTCCTCACCTGGGAGAGAAGTAGGGGCTATTCAGAAAACAGAGGAGGTTAGAATATTTATTAATCATATTTTTCTCATAGGCACATGTTTACCACAGTTTTAGGTGAGACAGTCCTCTCCCTGTGTTTCAGATCCAGACCCTCCTGATGATGTAAGGATAGGCATCTCCCTATTTTTTTTCCACCAGCTGCCTTTGGGAATTAGGAGAGAAAGAATATATTTACTCATGTCCAAGCATCATTTCCTACTCTTTCCAATGAGTAATCCTGTGTTTGTCTCTGCTATACAAAAATTTCTTATTCAGTGTCCCTCATGCCCCTAAATTCCCCAAAGTAATGCTGAAAATTCATTTAACTCATAATTTTTTAATTATGTTGTTGTTTGGGAAAGCTGAGTAACAGCAGAGGCACAGAAGCTCTCTGTTAAACAGAATCAGAGAGACAGAAAAATGTTTAAAACTGAGAGTTTGAACTGGGGATGTAGACAACACCACCAAGCAATCCACTGATCTGCATAAACCTTATAGCTTTCTAAAACATTTCAGTAGAACAAACAAAAAACTTGTGCTGACAACAGTCCAAACTCCCAAAGCTTTGGGAATTGGAAGAGAAACTTTTGAAACAGCTGTGAAGCAAATATTCCACACAGTCCAGATGAGCATATGAAGATATATTTGTAGTAAATGGAGAATTTTCATAGTTGGGAAAAGTCACCAGTAGAGTTTCACAGAGAGCTGTGCTGAGTTCTGCATTGTTCTGTTTATTCCTAAATGGAAGAGTGATGAACCACAGAATGAACAAAGTTTTGCTTATGATATTCATCTATTTTAACAAAGTCTGACTAGGAAGAACAACAAAAAGATCTGTCAACAGTCCATGAATGTCAATTAAAATGCAGACCTAATGCATGTATTAATACAAAATAATGTATATGTAGAAAACCAAACTTTACAAATAAAATGGCAGGCCTAGAAGTGATCATTACTACTTGCAGACAGGATCTTAAGCTACCCTTGATTGGTCCATAAAAAAAAAAAAAAACACAAAAAAACAACACTCTAAGAGGAGGAAATATCATGTTAGGAATTATTAGGAAAGTAACAGAAAATAAAAACAGACACCATCCTAATGCTGACCTATAAATGCCCAGTTAGCCCTCATACCAGATCTGTCCATACAAATACTGGGCAAAGTTACGATTCCCTCACCTCAAAACATAGCAGAGTGGGGAAGCAACAGTCCAGATGATGAGAGATTAAGAATACCAACCATTCACTGAGAAGACTCCAACCTTAAAAAGAAAGGAATGGAGAAACTTAGGATGAAAAATCATAAAATAATGGCTGGCATTGGAATGATAGAGAGGGATCAAGTACTCACTGTCTCTTCCAATAGAAGAAATGGGCGACACTAAGTGAAGCTAACCACTTTCAGGCTTCAAAGAGAACAGAGCAATTTCTACCATGTAGTTTGTGCAGTACTCCTTGTCACTGAAAGTTATGAGTGTATCTTAACAGCCAAATTAGTTGAAAAAAGAGGTTAAACAATTTGTGGAGGAGTGATCCATCAAGATCTATGTAAAATACGGAAATATCTTTAGCCCCAAAAATCCATATCTGCAAATTATTATAGGTATAAACTACTATATGCTGCTCTATACTGTCTACTTGTTCACAAGCTGCCATTTCAGTCACCCTCAAAGAACAGATATGAGGTCAAACAGATATTTGGGTTTACTTATTAATGGTATCTTTCTGTAAATAAACACATATTTAGCATTTTAACACTCAAATGTTAAATATTTACTGCTCAAAAATACATCTTAGTAAAACAAGATGAAGACCAGAAATTGTATTTATTCACTGTAATATATGACAATGTATTCCTCCAATGACAGTGTGTTAAGTGTACAGTAAGCTCCTTGCAGGAAATGATGGGTATGATTTTGTTGCATATGTTTCCCAATTCTTCAGCAAAGAATTTGATGAGGGCTAACATACTGCCGAGATGACAAAAATATCTTCCCACCAGTGACTCCGGTGACTCGAAGCGAAGGCTCGTTTGGGCCTTCTGTTGCAGCCCTCAGCAGCTTTGCCTCCCGTCTCCCAGTAAATGTCAAACACTATCAGTGCTGTGCCCTTCTGCCCCCTGCTAACAACCAAACACATTCTGCAAGCTCTGCAAATGTCTCCTTAACAACTTATGCCTTGGTCCCGGCTCATTCCATCAGCAGTACAACCAGACTGCCTGGGAATGGCTTTAGCAGGCTTTACATCCTCCACATCCTCCACAGCTGCTTTGCTGGGGAGAATTGGTATCTTTTGCAGTATCCACTCTATTTGTTGGAACACAGGATGGGGCTTAATAGAGAGAAAATACTCTCCTTTTAGCAACAATTTATGTATTTTGAAAGTTAATTTTTTTAAATTGTTTATGACTCCTTTGACTACTCTTTGCAAGTAGTTTCTTTCTGTTGAAAATTCTACAAAAGCATTCTCATCTGAAGAATACTTTAAACTTTGGTTTGGACAAATACCAACATCTACATACAGACATTTAATCTCCTTTTACTGTCAACAGACTAGTCAACACATTTATGCTGGAGAAGGAACAAATAAATTAATAAACTGCCCAATCAGCTACTTAATTCAGTTGTCTGACAAGCAGGTGCCTGCTGGTGGTTAGATGTCCTAGACTATCTGAAACATCTGTTGAGGGCAAGCAGCTGTGGCACAGGCCCAGTTGGGACCTAGGTCCTTTTGGGGAAGGTATTCTGAGGCTAGAAATTATTTTTTCAAATAAAGGTGTCCCTTTTTGAGTGACCTGAGTTCTGCTCCAGGCACTATGAACTGTACTGGCAGAGTTGCTACTCATTAGAAGGGAAGTTCACAAACCAAATACAGCTGTAAACTCCTGTGTATAGAGATGTAAATATAGGTGTTTTAATCTCCAATTGAATTCTTCACTTGTTCATAAAATTTCTATAAAGGAAGACATAAGATTATTTTTATTGAAATAATCTTGTGCTTTACCCACTGTTCTGTGTCATTCAAGCAAATCATCACTGGCATCAAATGCAGTTTGCTGCCCAGCCAGGAGTCTGTCAATATCTGTGTCAGTATTAAGTTATTTTCAAACCCTTCAAAGAAATCTTATATCTGTACTTCTTTTTTTAACATTAAGTATGTACAAATCTCTGCATCTTGAATTAAATCTTCTGGTGTCATATTTCTTGACTAATACCTACATGCAAATTGATGTTCACCCATGAAGCAATCAAGTTTACTCACTGTCCACATTTGAGACTGCAATCCTTTGCCCTTCACAGTGATGAGGTGGATTTATTTTATTTTGTCTTAATTTTAATCTACTTGAATTTTTCTAAAAGGGTTTCAAAGATCTAATCAGACACGAGGACCTTTTATTTTTCAGATGAAAATGGGATGGCTGTTTGCTGGCTGAAAATGCATCATTTCAGATCACTGCAGATCTGCAGTGTGCAGTAAGATTTCTGCTATGACAGCCCAGAGACTCCTGCACTGACAGTCTCCATACATATCAGCCATTTCATTTTCCTAAATGCCTCTGCTAAGAGGTATAATGTTAGCACAAATCAACAATGAAATGCAAAATGTCATTACATTTCCATTACCCCTACCTCTTTAGTGATTCACATATTCTCCAAACAGATGTGTGATTTGTGTAATTTAGTGTTGTGGGTTTTTTAATTGTATTAAGACAGATGCTCTTGGGAAGCATCAATAATGGTTTTCACTGGCATTATGAACGTACATTAGATTCCACCAAAAGTTCTTATGGAGAGATGAAAAAAATGTAAGTACTTCTTACTCAGCTCTCTAGAAAGTCACCATAAAATCAAATGACTAACACTTCCCCCTTTCCCTCTGACATTTACACTACAAACCAGAAATTGAAATACATTGATAAATGAGTAAATAAAAAAGTACACACCCTAAACTATCCAATGTTGAGAATATGTTAGAATTATGTAACAAAAGCAGTAACGAGCAACACAGACTGTTCCCTTCATTTCAGAGCCTATCTTCAAGAGCTATTCAGCTGGAATGGCTGCAATTTAAGAAGTCCTATTAAGGTTTGATCACTTAAAATTATACTTGCATGTTGAAAAGGTGTTTTATTCATAGCAGACATCCAGGCGACCCAAAGTAATAATCACACATAGCAAATACAGAATGACTTATTTAAAAATAAATTCTTCTCCTCAATAATTTGCATGTCATTCTCAGTGCAAATCAAGTCCCCCTTTCTTTCATGACAAATATTTTTGTCAGTTTTTACCTTTTCTGCTATTAACTGAACATTAGTTTCTTTTTCAGACAGTTAGACACAAATGCAGTAAATACAATTTTGTTTGTACAGCTAGAAAGAAAGAAGAGAGCAATGAGGTGCTGCCAAGAAAAACTGCGAACAAATTTCAGTATTGGTCTGAATATGTGTAACTAGTCCTGTAGACAGGTTTGGATTTGGATTGCATTTAGATACAAATAGTAACATATTACATCAATATTCAGAGGTCTCCTGTCAGAATTACCTACACCACATACAAGAAATTGCTGTATAACACAGAAATCCCCTAAAAAATGTAAGACAGGATACAATTACGGGAAGAGGAGACAGCAAGAGGGCATACCCAGAATTTTAAATTCCTCAACTGTTTGAATGGTTTAATATAAATACGTTTCAGCAATTTCTGTGAATACAAGCACTCTATATTTCATCAGAAATGAAATGAAATTTCCATGATTGTACTTATGGCATGAAGTAGCTTTTCAAACCACTTTGGACATGGGTCTCCATTTTTCAGGGAAGTCAGCACAGGACTGGGACGTTGGTCCTAATCCAACAAATTACCCAGGTAACAATCTCACGTTGGGTGAGACCACATGCTTACGAGCTCTTTCAAAATTGGCAGAATCCACCCTGCAGAAGCAATCTAAACCATGGTGTTGGGTCCCTTCCCCCTGCCATGGGGTCCTGGGAGAGGGGCCCTGGGGGGAGGCACGGGGTTTCCCTGCCCCTGGTCAGCCTCATTCCCCATTGGTTGGTTTGTGTTTCCCTGTGTGGCCAAGGACCCTCGGGTTCCGTGACTGAGGGGTTCCTGAGCAGAGCCTCAGCCATGCGGCTGGAGAAATAAACATCTCTGAAACATCTATCAAGAATTGGTCCATATATATATTTCTTTTCCACGGACCTCGTTGTCTGATACGCGTGTTGCAGTATCCACACTGTAACAAATGGTGGGGAAATGCTGGCAAGACACTGATCCCTAAGGACAGCGACTGTGATTTGTGAGGAAACTCTGGATTTCTCATCTTGTTTTTGTTTTGCTGTTCCATCTCTAAATTATGGAGGAATCGTGGAAAGACTCTTGGCTCTCAGAGCCGCATATGGACATTTATCTTAAACTTGAAAAGATTCTTGAACAATGATTTGTAAATTTTAGCTTAATTCAAGCTCAAAAGGAACTGAAACATTTCCTTTCATGGTTGTTTAAGAACTTTTTCTATGTTTCTTGGGATTTGATTCTTACCAAAGACTTTTGGAAGACTGTTTGGACACAGTTAATTTCTGAGTCAAAATATATGCTGATGGAAGAATATTTTCGTGAAAATTATTTAATTACCGAGACTGTTTAGCAATGTCAGCTGTGTCCTGGCGAAGGGAAGCCTGCCTCGGGGACTGTGCAGCCTCGGCCACGTGGACCAAGCGCTCTCCGAGCAGCAGCGAGGCAGTTCCCATGCACGGGCGGAGCGACGCAAGCTGCAGTGTTGGCAGTGGAACCAGGCGTGGTGGAGCAAGCCCCGTGAGAGGAGCGGCGCGTGGGCGGTGGCTGGTGGCGAAGCGGAGCCGCACCTAGCCGAGATGTGCGCTGGAGCAGGGCACAGGAGGGTTGTCGCTCGGGGTCCTGGCCAATATGTGGGCACGGCCCCAGGCAGCGGCAGCGCAGCTGAGAGCAGAGGAGACGGAGCACAGGGAGCTGAGTGGCCCGGCCCGGCCCACGTGGCCCCAGATGTGACCCCAGGAAGAGCGCGCAGGCGCGAGCAGCCCCGCTGGTCCCAGCA
>NW_008240221.1:880732-884232 GCF_000691975.1 Corvus brachyrhynchos
AAAAGGAAAAAATCATCATAGCTAAGGTTTTAGGAATAGTAAAATGGTATAATGTTAAACAAAATTATGGTTTTATAACAAGATGTGACAACCAGGAAGACATATTCATTCACAGAACTGCTATTAAAAAGAATAACCCTGAAAAATGCATCCCAAGTTTAGGAGATGGAGAAGTAGTAGAGTTCAAAATTGCGCAAGGTAGAAAAGGGTTGCAAGCAGCAGAGGTCACTGGGTCTGATGGTGTTTCTGTACAAGGCAGTATATATGCTAAAAATCGTAGTCATGTTAGACAACATCTGCATTATAAACAGTCCCTACAGTCTCCATTTCCTAATCCCACCTTTCCCTTTTACTCTATATCCTCTTACCCTCAGTGTAGTCCCAATCCGTTTTTTCACCCATGGTTTCCCTCACAAAACCATGCCTTTGCCAATTGTTTCCCCAAAAATCCCTTTCCAATGCCGAGTGGGGGATGAAGAGGGGGAGGGAAGAAATTAACTATTGTTGTTTAGAGTTCCAACAGGTATAAATGGAAGAAACCCTCTCCTGCCTCAGTTTCCCCACAAAGCATGCTCAGAGAGTCCTGTCTCCCTTCTATCAGCCTTAAGATGTTCCAGAGAATCTGTTTGGACATTTAAAGACTCAGGAGGGTGGCTAGTTTTGTTTTGAAGCTTTTCTTGTTATCTCATGTTTATCCAGTTGTTTTCAATGTTAAGTTTTAAATCTCTTTTTGTTAAAAATAAATGGGTGAAGTGTTGGGGTCCCTTCCCCTGCCGTGGGGTCCTGGGAGAGGGGCCCGGGGGGGAGGCACAGGGTTTCCCTGCCCCTGGTCAGCCTCGTTCCCCACTGGTTGTTTTGTGTTCCCCCACGCGGGCAAGGACCCCCGGGTCCTGTGATTGAGCAGTTCCTCGGCAGATCCTCAGCCATCCATGCGGCTGGAGAAATAAACATCTCTGAAACATCTATCAAGAATCAGTCCATATATATTTCTTTTCCATGGGCCTCGTTGTCTGATACATGTGTTGCAGTATCCCCACTGTAACACCACGGATCCCAGACTGCAGCAGGGAAGGGGGAAGTGCCAGAAAGTGGGAGAAGCAAGAGAGAGTGAGAAAACGTACAGCCAGAAGTAGCACTGGCAGGGTAAGCAACTAGTAATGTTATGTACAGTTTTCAAAAGAGCCTGAGTAGACATTTTTGATATGTGGGAGAAAACACTTGGCTGCACCATTGGTCTGGGCCCCATGCTGTTTTAATTCATGCAACAAATTATATGTGAAGTAGAGCAAAGTCAACTCAGCTTCCAAAATGGGGCATTTTTCAGAACCAGTACTCAGCAAAATACTTATAAATGAGGAAAAACTTGTGGTGATGCTTTCTTACAAAATTATGTTGCACAGTCAATCTATGTTGTAAGTAAGAAATAAAACAGATGAGAATGTGGAATTTACCAGTGCCAGTAAAAATGGACCCATCAGCAATACACTTTGCAGGATTTCCTAAATTTGTAGCTTAAAGGGGAAGGTGTTCGATTGAAATTAATTTACTATTTTTAATTATCTATCAACACCACTACTAAAGAAAATACATTTAATATACAGACTCCACTTGAAAGAGAGTGACAGTGAGAGTCAAACCAGAGATGAAATAACTGCTTACTTTCATGCTTAAAACAAACTGTTCTTGAGTATAGAAAGCCCACCAGTCTGTGGGTGATGGGCTACCTCTGTGAAGCTTAACACTGCAGTGTAGAACTACAGTTCAACATTGCAGGCAGGTTAAAAAAATGAGTGATAAACTGTCTGGTAATTCAGTGAGTACCTCAGATATGTAATAGTTATCCTGAAAGTACATCCTATAGCTAAAAGTAGGCAATTTATATAAAACAGGTAAGCTATTTATGTCTGGTACCGTCAAACTATTGATTACTAAATAAATTGTACCATTGTTCTTTGTCCCAAAGATTCCTATTGCCTGACAACCTTCTGACCCAGCTCCTTTCCATTCACAGCCATTCAGCAAAGCTGTAGCAGAAAGAGTAACTGAATATTTACAGATGTAACTACTACCTATTTTATTTATAATAGATCCACAGTCAGTTGTCCAGAAAGGATAATACCCATTACTAGATGACAAGTGACCATCATTACAAGACCTTTCACCATTAGGTTTTGAAGAATGCTGGTCATCCGCAGGCATATTTTGAAAGTGGTCATTCTTTGTCAAGCTCAAAACATATTTTTAACTTCTTCTGCATTACTTCTGCAGCATGGTAGCTTACATTGTACCGGAATGACAATTCAGATTTGGGATACTAGACAATTTGATATATTAGTGGAGTTAGACGAGTATAATGCTTACATTGTTCACACATTCTCCTCTGACTCACTGCAACATTATAAATACCCACCGTAAGGGGAGCTCCACCCTGGAGAGGTTTGATCTAATACTTTCTGCTGTTGCAGACCCTTCTACCTTTAAGATGAAACCAAGCCATTAAGACTTGACTCCACACTCTAAGGTTTTTTTTTTTTTACATTTAAGATGATTCACAAAACTAGCTTTACATCGTTTCCTGTAATCCCAAGGCAAAAAGTGTTCTGTAAATGTACTTTGTTTCAAATGTAAGAAACATTAACCACCCACTTCCTGTACTGTTCCCTAAAAGGTTTACAAGTACTGCAGGACTAATCCCATTCTGCCAAAAGCCTTCACTTCTTGCCAAAGAGGGACTCAGTTAATGTTAAATGACTGTACTCTTCATATTAAATAATACTTGGAAGCTGAAACAGACCAAGGCTTTATAGAACCCTTTTGAAAATATCTGACAAAGTCACAATTTATGACAGGAGGCCCCGCAGAAAATTCCCAGGGCCGAGCTCTGCTCAGCTTCCACGGCTGCGTGTGTGCAAGGAAAGGGCAGGGCTGGTGCCAAGAGCTTTCTGAGCCCAAGTAACATATAAGCAGGTCAATGGAACAAATCCGTTCCTCTTAGTAATCCACGAAACAAAATAGCGTGTGATGTTCATTTGGAACTTTGCCTTTATTGCAGGGAAATATGGCTGGAAAGGTAACTGTTTCAGTCAAATCAATGTGAACTAAACATCAGTCATTGTGAATACTGAACTTTACACCAATGCAATCCCACCCAAAACAGCGACCAGAGGAACTGCCGGGCACTTCAACTGACACATTTGTGCCTGAACTAAAAAAAATGGTTATTAACTAATGTTCACAAGTCTCTGCAGGAATTTGAGCCGAGTTAGTTTTCAGAAAGCCCAGGGTCTGGGTCCCGGTTTGCTCGTATATCCCCAACATGTCTAAGAATTGAGCAAAAGTGCCACCTATGTCCCTGTCGATCCCCCTGCCGACTGAAAATGCTTTTAAGCAGGATACTAAGGAAGTACTGAAATCCTTCTAGGGACGACTAAGCCGGGACAAAACGCCCGCAAGCTAACCAGAACATCCACCTCTATGAGCTCCGCAGAACCAGGGGCACC
>NW_008240221.1:884896-897396 GCF_000691975.1 Corvus brachyrhynchos
CGCCGCCCTGCGCACGCACCGCGGGGCAGTGCCGGGCACGGGCTGGGGCGGGGGGTCCGCCCGCACCCGGGGCTGCTGCTCCCCCGTGCTCGGAAGGGAAAGGGTGAAGGCACCCCCTGAGAGGGACGGCAGCTTGCACCTCCGGAGAGGAGAGAAGGAGGGCAACGAGGGGAGTGGAGAAGGGGAAAGAAGGGGTAAGGAGAGGAAGGGGGAACAAAAAGCAAAGAGAAAAGATGAGGAAAAAAAAAGAAAGAGAAACCTTTATGGGAAGAAGCAAGTCCAACAAGCCAATTTCCATTTCTGCCGTGGTTTGAAAAACCCACATACACGACCCTTGGACCGTCCCCTGTGGGTGCTGCAACTTTGACTGCTGAGCCAGGACAATCTGTTAGATTTGCCCTGAATGACTTTCTGGTAGCAGTTTTGGGTAGGTGAGTGCACAGGCAAGGAGGTATAAGAGGACCCACCAAAATGTCACTTAGAAGAATAATGGTTGCAGCCACAGTTCACATGATCTTAACACTTCCTCAAAACAAATCTTGCTTGAGAACAAAAGACTGGCTAGATTGCCTTTGAGATTTCTAACATTATCCCAAATACTTTGTCATTCTTATGTGATGTCAGTCCTAAGCAGACCCATACCTTTTCTCCAACCCTTTGCCTATCCCAGGTGAGCATTGGCACATCATTTCCATAGTGACAATAACAGTGATCACAACTAACCTATTATGTCTAACAACAACATATTCTCTTACAAATTATGGATGTCAGCACCCCCAGTTCCACCCCAGAAATAAGCCATGGCACTTCTGCAGCATTGCCTGTATCCCTTTTTCTTCAAGGAACAATGTAGATGCCATTCTTGCCTAAAACTTAACTATAGTAATTCATTAAACAGATTGCCCAGAGAGGTTGTGGAATCTCCCTCATGGAGATATTCAAGAATGTCTGGATGCAATCCTGTTCCATGTGCTCTAGAACGACCCTCCCTGAGCTGGGAGGTTGGGCCAGATTACTGATTGTGGTCCCTTCCAACCTCACCCATTCTGTGACTCTGTTATTCTGAATCTCACTGTGAAAACTTGGGTTTAGCCCATGAGTCTGGGCATGACTTTCGGACACTTCTTTTTCTTTTTTAATATTAAGTCAAATCAAGAAAATCAGAACCTGTAAGTGTGCTGTGATGCTGGAAATCAGTAACAGGCCCAGAACAAAAATACGCTGATTCATTATCTTTGACTATGTTTTTCATGAGTCACTCTGCCTCCTTTTCTAACGCAACACATGACTGCTTATATCTTAAAAAAGTAGTTAGCTAATGGAAGTATTGAAGTGGGGTTTGTGTTCTAATGAGTCCTGAATCCTTTAAAAGATCCTTCACCACCCCAGCGGTTAATTGGGAACCTGTGGGCTCAATCTGTGTCTGGAGATAAGGGAGGCTTACTGACATGCCATCAGTATGATTACTGAGTTTCTAGGGTGGTCAGAGACCTTACCAGTAAGGTAAGACTCTTACCAGTTAGATACACTTCTAAATTGGATGCATTTCTAAATACTGTTGCAGCGCTTGGCTTAGTCTTCTCTTTCAACATACTAAGTTGCTCAGAAACTCATATACATACACATCAGCTGCTTTACAGCAGAGGATACCAGTCTGAAGTAGAAGACAATTTACAGAATTAGCAGGTTAAAAAGTTCATCACCTCAATGTCAATTCAGCAAGCAGCTGCTATGTGTATCACCTCCTCTGCATTTGTAATCAGTGCTGGGATATATGCACGTCTTAATCTGAAAATGAAATTTGTTTCCTGGTCTACAAAACCTCAGGCACTTTTGACCTACACAGTGCAAATGCTGGCGCAAGTAAGTTTTTGTTGCGGAAATGCCACTCACATTAGAGCATCTTGGCAGCTGTAAATCTGTCATCCTGCAGGGCCTGTACTGGAAGCAGCAGAACATCTGAGGTTAGATAATTAAACACAGTAATACAGAGATATCACCAAATTGGGATATTTGTAGCATTTAGGAAAATACGATGACAGTTTACTTCAGGTAATTTTGGTGCTTTCTGATGATTTTTTTTTTTTCCCCAGAAGTAAAGTACATAGTTAAAATTATGTTTTCTACAGGAAATTAAAGTTGTTCTGAAAAGATTTTAGCATTTGGGATCTTGATAGACTATTGTGCTATGTCTCAGAAGCCTGTGGGTTATTACACACATAATTCTGATAGTGAGAATAAAAGTGCATAGATATTCTCACTGTCCTTGGGCAATTTACGTGTAACATGTGCTATATCATTCATGCTATTTACTTTGTTACATGCAACTTCCAGGCTCTTGGTTAATATGTTATCGATGCCTCATAAGTCATTTAAGTTAGACTTTTTTCATGCTCTGTGGAATCCAGAAGAACGAGGTATTATGCTTATGGTTGGACTCAATGATCTTAAAGGTCTTTTCCTAAACAATTCTATGATTGTATGATTTTAATATTCACTGCATGCTATTCTAAATTGGTGTCAGGGAAGGTTTCTGATAAATAAAACTTCCAAATGGTTTTGATATATGTTTCTATTCTCAGCCAGTTTTCATAGAAGAATTTTTATAAAATGTGCAGGGTCATTTTTGTTGACCCTGCATATAAATATCCATGGGAAATTTGTCTTCTGTTTCCAATTTTTCTAGTTGAAGAGTTGACCTAACAAAACAAAACAAAACAAATTATGCTGGAAATGAGATATCTTTCTTTCTGAATGCTAGCAGAAGTGATCACCTTATAGTTAGATATAGCATAAATCTCCATTTGCTTCTAAAAGTTTCCTATCTACCTCTCAAATTTTTGTCAAATACTGCCACTTGCTGGTTTTATTCCATACCAGTAATTTAATTTTATAGCTTTTGCTTTGCTGATGTACTAAAAAAACTTTTTAAAAGATCAAATAGTTAATACTTTTGTTTTTCTAAAAATTCAGGTATAAGAAATATATAAGTATATTTCTTACATAAGAAATATACTCAAATCCTCTTCAGTTTAGTTTATATCTCCATTCTATCTTTTCATATAAAATCAGGAATTTGAGACATTTCAACATATCTTCAGATACCTGACAATGAACATGCTTTGCATTGTCCTTAGCAGACACTGAAACATGGCCTAGTTTATTAATTAGAACTTTTTGGTCAATAATAACAATAACAGTTAAGAGGACCAGATTGACAAAATCGCTAATGAAGCACCATAGAAACTTGTATCTAAAGTGTTTTCATTATAATATACCAGCACATGGATCTAAAGATTAAACACATGTGATCTTTAATTTTTTAAAGGCAGAAACAGAACTTGAACTGGTTTTGAAAGCATATAATCTTACCCTTTATTTCTATTATATATGCAAAGGGAATGTCATGGGGTAGCTGGATGGCATGTCAGCAAGTGTGATAAATGCAATTATTAAAATTCATAAATGCTTGTTCATACATTTCTCAGCTATCCAAGAAACCTTAGACTATACTCAGATACATCGTTACTGAAACACCTTGTGCATCTTCATAGCCAGATCTGTCAGAGGCAATGTAACTTCTCTGACCATGGGCATTCGAGGGTTTATGATATCTGCTGGCACACCAAAGAAGATTGAGGATGTTGTCTCCACATACTCATAAATCCTTCCTCTCAGCTGGGATAGTGATGTTCTTGATATCTTTAAAAGCTGCTATTCTTCTTTCCTGAATATAACATGAAATTCTGGAGGAAATTATTCCGTCACTGGTTCAGTTACAAAAAATATTCCCTCCAAGTTCGAACAAGAGTGTGCCTAGCTCTGGTTTGTGCTGGGCAACTTTGCCTGGTGACTTGCAGACACCTGAACAAGCACTTAGTTTCTTTATAATAATAAATCTGTGTGACTGACAAAAAAAAGGAAAAGGTTGTTTTCCAAATTATCTTTGAATCTTCACTTCAACCAGACTACCTGGTGCTAGTGAATGTGTTCAAGGAAAGATGCTTTCTGTATCTTAAATCATCCAGTATAACTTACATTTGCCACATATTTCTGTTCTTTCTGCCAATGTGTTTTAATGTGTTCTCCCTTTCAAAGGGACAGTTTTTACATGCAGGAAATGGACCTTGCCTATCCCTTATCTTTTATTTAGGAAAATAAACCATAAGCTTGGTTTATTGCTAACTGTGCTATAAGGATCTACTAGACATAATTTCTTTGGTTTGATTCCACACAACTCTCACAGGTAACACAGTAGAGGTAAAACACTTACCAACCTGCACTGGCTAGTGAAGCCAGGCTTGAAAAGTAGATAGCACAAGAGGATAACCTGTTTTTATCCTTCTGGCTTTCTAAATTATATGCTAAGAAAAATACTGAATAAAAAAATAATATTAAGCCCTGCTTTGGCAAGCCACTTAAAATATAGAGAAACATGGCCAGCCAAAATACAGTGGAAGGGTTTGCCTGTGATGATAAAAGAAAATAAGAAAACTCCACTGAAGAGACTTCCCCAAAGGAAAATGTACTTGAACCAATGAGCTCCTGGTTTCCCACAGAGCAATTTTCCTTAATGTCAGCATAGCGGGAAATTGGGTGCTATTAGTTTAATCCCTTGACTACACTGAGGAAATACTTCACCCCGAAGAGATTCCAGGCTATGATTTGTTCTGCAGCTGTGCCTGGAGGCCTCAGAGGCTCAAAGCCACTAGCCACATGTTTTACAATCATAAATAAAGCCAAATGCCCTCTCTGAAAACAGATGAATGTACCCACTTCCCATCTGGATACTGTGTTGATCCTGGGTACCTTGAGCCCAGGGGCGTGGCTCTTGGGGTGCTGGGACAGTCTGGGAAGAGCAGAGCTGGACCCTGGACAGAAGGAGCTGCTGTGAGGAAGCCCAGGGATCCTAGGCGGGCAAGCAGACCTGCTTTTAAACAAACTGCCTTTTCCAGCCTGGCTTCAGCCCATCTCCATCCCCACAGCCCTGCCCAGACATCCCAGGGCTGTGCTGGACACCGGTTCCCCCTGTGGGCCTGACCACAGGTCAAAATCCTAACCCAGCCGTGGCTCATCCCAGTCCCCAGGGATGTGTTTGATGCTGTGGGCTGGCTGCCCTGTTCCTGGCTGGCAGGAGGGCCAGGCCCTAGCCATGGGCATACCAAATCCTAGGAAAGGTCCTGGAGGCAGTGGTGAACAACTCTCCAGAGCAGCGTAGTTGTTTTCTGTTCTTAATTTTAAATGAATGAGCATCATCAGGAGAAACATAGGCGGCAGATCAAGGGAAGATGCTTTCCTCCACAGCTGGTGCACGTGAGGTCCTGCCTGGAAGGACACATCCTGTTCTGCCTTACCAGATCAAAGGGGATGACAAACAGCTAGAAAGAGGAACACCAAGATGCCCAAGGGCCCTGAAGGCATGACCTGTAAGCATAGACTGAGGGATCGGCACTTATTTCATCTGGTGAAGTTTAGTTAAGGTTGTGATCCAACAGCAACCTGTGACACTTGGAAGAGAAAGTACAAACATTGATAAAGCAAAGTGATTTTTTTGCAGTGGCAGATGATATAATAGCAGTGATAGAGGTGTAATGGTTGTAAATTGTAGTTTGAGAAATTTAGGTTAGATATTGTATAAAAATATTTTTTACTAGGATGGCAGTGTGGCACTGGCACAGGTTACATGGAAATGCTGGGAATCATCTTTCTGAGACATTCTCAAGATTTGATTAGACAAAGCCATGACTGCTATGAGAGATTGCTGGCAATAGTCCTTATCTCAGCAGGAGGCTGGCCAAGGGGTCTTCAGACATTCCCTCCAGCCATCATCTGTTTTTTTCATCACCTGACTTGCCCTTTGGCAATGACACCTCACTGTTAACAATAGCTGAGCCTGGGTGAACAGCTTGGGCAAGAAGCCTCACAAGCCTGAAGGGTGAATCATTAGCAACTTCACCAACGTGACACAATCTGGGACAGGAATGGTCTGCTCTATTCATTGTGACCTTAGCTTCCAGTGAAATGCAACAGTTTTTCTGGAGCAAAATCAATTTACCATAGTTTGATTGGAGTAGTAGTTTAACAAAAGTCTTTAGAAAACCAGAAGGAATGCAATACTTTACAGGACACTTAGAAGAATATGTATTTTTACAGATGGATGTTTGTGTTTAAAAATAATATACCAGAAAGACATAGTTTCTCAAACTTTCAGGTCAAATACCAAAGCACACCAAGAGGCAAGAGGGTGTGTTCAGCTAGATTGTCTGAGGTTGAGGCTATCAAGAGACCTTCCTTAATTCAACCAGGCTTTCCAGGCTGATCAAAGTCAATAGGACTGTTCAGCTGGGGTGGGCCAGCTCAGTCCTGTTCTCTCCCTCAGGGCACTTCCAATGTCCTCTAATTGCTCCCTGGATTTACTAATTGCTGTTTGATTTTCCTCCTTTAGTCACCTTTGATGTTCTGTTGTTCCTTACAGAGTCTCTGGCTAGAATTAAGTAATTTTAGAGAGTAGACAACCCTGTGAACGGGAATGCGGACAAGTAAGTACTAAAAAGAGAACAAAATAAAACAATGTTCTTTGCCGCAGGGAGCCAACGAGTTACAATATCAGTGAAATTGGGAGTCTTGATTTCTAACTCAGGTTATTGTATCATGACCAAAATATCATATTTGCAGCCATGCTCTTTTCCTATTGGCCCTTGAATTTATAGTGACCTGCCAAGAAAGCAAAACAGCCATTTCAGATGCAAGACTTAGATAAGAGTAAGCAAAACAGGGCGTCCTAAAGAAAGAAGTGGAGAAAAAAATCCACTGCTAAAACCTGCAGTGATATGGGCACTTTTTACATGTAAATCAATGTAATGTACAATTCTCTTCAGTTGCACAGACAGTTATCATATTCTCCAGGATCCTTGCTGTACATGCTCCACTGGCCTCCACTCATCAGTTTGTCTCATCTCATCCACAAAATACACATCTGGCTGTTTTGGTTCCTTTCTCTCTTTATCTTTTTTATCAGACAATGTGAACAACATACTTCTAACATTTATTTGTAACTTTTTTCAGAGGCACCAGAATTAAAAGGAAACAGCCCTTATTTCTCCATTTCAAGCTTCCTTTTTTCATTCTTCTTCAAGCTTTCCCTGCCCTTTCTCTTCAATGCACAAAGGTTTTAGGACTTAGATTAAAAAACAGAACGTCAGCAGGTGTTTGAGTGATTCCTAGCTCCGTTTCTGTTTTTGAGTCATGGTGTTCATTTTATTTGACTGTTATAAATTTGTGTTATTGAAAAATACCAAGGAAGGTGAACCCTGTGGCACAGAAGCACAAGGGTTGCTCCTTTGTGTGAACGCAGGGGCCTGGAGCAGTTAGTGTTTGAGAGACTTGGAGCAAGACAGCTGGAGTTACTTCTCAGAAAGGGTTTGAGGAGCCTCCTAGGACCAAGGGGCATAACTCAGAAAGCTGTTGGTTAGCTTGGAAGTAAGGACATGCTTGCAAGGAGCTCATGAGAAACCTGAAAAATCCTTTTATTTCTCTTCTAGGTGTTTAAAAAATAAAACTCCTACTTTTGTTAAAACCTGTCTTTTTCTGTTTAAAATATTTTTGCTCTTCTTTTGGAAGAGAATACCTAGGCAGGTTCTCCTCAAAGCCAGCTCAGGACCTTGCCACACTCACATTTTGTAGTCCTGCTCCTTAGTCATACTTTCTCTTGACTGCAGTGAGATTTGGAGGAAGAGCACTTGGAACATTTAAAACAGGTCATTTAATAGATGAGTATTATAGTATATACTGTGAGTATATATGCTGCTATATGTTAGTTTATAGTATTATAGGTAGCATATATACGTTACCTTTTTATTTTACCTTTTTTATTTTACCTTTTATCTATG
This sequence comes from Corvus brachyrhynchos, assembly GCF_000691975.1. Taxonomy (NCBI): domain Eukaryota; kingdom Metazoa; phylum Chordata; class Aves; order Passeriformes; family Corvidae; genus Corvus; species Corvus brachyrhynchos. The sequence goes on from NW_008240221.1 coordinate 892,786, forward strand.
TTTTATCTAAATTTACCATTTTTATTTTACCTGTAACCTATGGATTGTTTTATTTAACAGTATTTAATCAGTATTTAACTGTGTAACAGATTCCTTAAGAAATAGTGGGTGAATTCAAATTGCAGTTCGAAAAATCAAGGTTTATCCAGGATTTTCAAAGCAAAGCATGTGAGAACAATGATTTCCCAAGGTGTTGATCATCTCTGTTCAGACAGTTGCTGATCATGTGTGGACAAGATGCACCATGGGATGGTTTTCATGATCCCTATCTACAAATGAGATCACCTCCTGTGATAGTTGCAGTGCTAGCAGCCTCACCTGAGTCAGCACATCCAATGATAGGTGCAACCTTTGCCATGAATATTGCTATCATTTCTTGCTTATTTACCCACCTACCCTGAAAGATTCCCTTTTCATGCCAGTCAGCTCAAAATGGCTTAAAAGTATACAGTCACAAAAGTTATGACTACAAAAACTTAGCAGTTCTGCTGATACTGCAGTATCTGTTTTCAGACATACCACATTCTGCTCTTAGTTTTAAGTATTTTGCATCAGCTGTCCTACAGTAAATGCAATTTCTTAAAAAGAAATTTCTCTCTCCTGGAATTAATTATTCTTCTAGACAGTATATTCCAGACCTTCCTCCTAGGATAGAAATTCAGCTTAAGTAATTTTCAGAAATTGTCCTCACATGTATTCTGATAACCACAGATGGTGCAAATGAGAAAGAGTGGAATAACTGGAAGGGAATTTCAGAAGATAATTTTTTTTTAAAGGACCATATAACTAAGCAGGTGAGAATCAGAGAAACTGGCACCTGACAGAAATAAGTTTCTCCTGAATAGGCTTGAATTGGTTAAATTTGCTGCTATTACTGTTGCCATGCCATTTTCCTGGGAGAAGCAGCAAAACTAGGTTTTACTGTGAACCTTTCTTTTTGTAGTTTACTGAAAGTGCTAGTGAAATAAAGATAAAATTCCTTCTTGGTCCAAGAAGTATAGCATAGAAAGGCTCTCCATCTTTTCTTAGGAAACATAAACTTTTGGGGTATCAGCATTTTTAATCAGAGATTAACTCTACATATATGTCTGGGTACACAGACATGAGAGGTAAATAGGTATCATGTCATGTGTAGTCAGAAGAGCTGAAATACGTATTTTAGTAATAAAGAGTAGATATTACTCATATCTGAGCAAGACCTTACTTCTGTCTAGGCCTGAACATGTTGGTGGAGGTGTTAACAATGATGTGCTTAAATATGAATGTGGCACACACATCTTGGGCATCCCTCTGGGCAGAGTCTCAGGGCTCTAAGGCATGATTGTGGATTTTGTGAAGCGGGACACTCCACAATTTAAGATTATAGGCACATGTGCACACATTAGTCTTTCATGTTGATGTTACAAGAAAAAAATTACATCTTCAGTTTCATGCATACAGAGAATAACCTCTTTAGGAAAAATGTCTCAAGCGAGGACGACGTGGTCCATACAGAAAATGATGTCTGTCTGAAAATCTGTTTTCATTTTGTTAACATCTCCTTAATGCGTAAATCCAGTAATGACTTGCACACTTCCGGTCTCTCATTATATAAGCCATGGTCAGTGAAGAACTGAATAAAAGCAATTCCATATGTTATAAGGATGAGTGAATAGCTCATTCTTTATAAGCCACATTATTTTCTAGCTGCATACTGCTCAGATACCATTGAATTTAACACATTTACTTATATTAATGAAGTAAGAAACCCATTTAAAAATAACCACAGCCAGCTCATAATCACCACAAAAATGGAAAAAACCATACTGCTTCTTGTATTGTTCCTATTACGAGTAATGGCTGGATATAAATTTATTTCTCATTTTCATACCAAATTACCACAGAAAAGGATCTAAACTGTAAGTGTTCTCTAAATCATAGTTTGAAGCAGTTAGTGCTGCTGCCACCCCAGTGAGGTCTTTGCTGCAGCTGCTGCTCTCCCAGAAGCTGCTGCAGGTATTGCTTCCTCTGGGACCACTCAGTGCCAACAGAGCTACTGGTGAGGGACTAGAAGGACAAGCATCACCAGAAGACCCAGAAGCAAGGGAAACCCTCATGTGAGGCTACAAGATCTGACAAAGAAGATAACCTGGCTCAAGGTTCTGTCCTTCAGGGGGATACTCACTTTCTTTAAGCATCATATGGAAAGTGGCTTCTTGAGCAAAATAACAGGTCCCCACAAATCCAGGTCATGCAACATACAGAGTGTTTCAGGGCTGAAGAAAGAAACTTCACCAGTCACCCCCACAGCACAGTTGGTTCCTCCTCAGACATGTGCTCAATGTCAGTGTGTGCAGCCCTAACGTTTGGTGTGCAGTAGGAGACAGAATATCGGCATTTTTTCGGTGAAGCAGTTTGACTTTTCAGTGTTGAGAGTTTCTTATTTTCAGATCACAAAAGTAGGACACATCTAAAGCTGATTTAAGGTTAAAGCTTCTCTCAGCAGCAGCCTGAATCATGTAGCAAAAGTAGCAAAACCTTTGGACAGGGCAGAGTCCAGGGCATATGCAAAAAGAAGGAGTAAGTGCAAGTGCCAATAGGTGAATATCAGAAAAACAAAATTACTTCTGAAAAACATCCACGTGGCATGCCTTTGGCATCCTCTAGCTCCACCATACCCCGCATCCTTTTCCTTCTTGAAAGAGCTGTCCTTTATCCCATCATGAGTGCTCCTATCTTTTTTTTGCTATTTGCTTTTTTTTTATATACCTGCATTTTTGACGGTCTGACTGTGCTGTTTCTTTTGCTTCTTACTGACCCTGTTTACTTGTTCTGCAGCTTCTTTTTTTCTGTTTTGATCCTTTCCCAGACAGTTTGGCTGATCATGCTTTTTGGAGGCATTTGCAAGAGGAGTGATTTTCAATGTACAGTCAGTGAATCTGGAGAATCCCCAAATTATTCCTAATCATTCATGAGAGGTAGTTAAGAAAATCAAGTCTACTAGGTTAAATATTCTGCTTAGAGATCAATTTCAATCCATTGAAAAAAGTGTCTGTAATGAAAACTCTTGCTCTAGACTTAGGTCTGGTTTTCTCCACAAAAAGTGTTTAATGAATAATTTATTGCACATGCTCCATTCCACATCGTCCCCATTGCTTTTTGAGGAAGTAAAACTCTCTATATAGTAGTGACAAGACAGAGCTCAAAGTTACTTGTGCATACAGTTTCTGCCATCGTTTTTGTCTTTTTGGTACTACCGAGGCACATAATCCCATTACTGATTTTAAATAACAAAACCAGAAATGACCAAAGATGAGAAGATTGATCAGCACAGAATTGATATATTGTACATAAAGAACTTGATGATATGATGGACTAAATAGAAAGGCAAGGTTAGAGATTGCTTGGAGATAATAGACATTTTTTTGATCTATTACAAAACTTGATCAAAATGTAGCAGTTGGTCACAGGTTTAAGAGCTGCCAGTGAATGATCATGAAAAAGCAAAATGTAATACAAGGATGTAGCAACATGCAAAGTATTTCTGGGCAATAGGAACAAAGAGATCTAGTGTTATTTATGAAGACATTGCTTGGGATACTGGGCACAGGAGGCTCAAGAAGGATTAAGTCCACAAGCACAGAGCACAGCCTGTTGATCAGGACAATGGAAAAATGGTCTTACGAGACCAGAGGAGTATATCCTTTGATCATATCCTTTGGCAAAAGGATTTCTCAGAAGAAATACTAATGTTGGCAGGAGACAGAAGCAGGGAGTGGCATCAACTACTTCACTGCTCGTCTGACTACTAATGTAGAGAGCATGATGCTTTTATGTACTCTGCATCATACCAGCCCACTGGTCATCTGAGATTAGAAACACAGCTATCCTCCAAAATGTTCACTTTTTTCATCTGTTCACCCCTTGCAGTTTCTCATTCTTTTTTTAAGCTTTGCTGTTGTGTTGTGGTTTTGTTGGGGTTTTTTTTCCCATAAAAAGTCTCGCAGTAGGCGGTATCAAGTTCTAATAAGAAAAGCTTCTATGGCTGTACATGATCAGAGTGTCATAAAGTTAAGAAAATAGATCATATATGAATGATTAAGAATAATTTTTTTTTACATGTGATACTGAAGAAGATCAGATTTTCTGAAATGTTCCCCATCTTACCTACAAAAACATTTGTATAACACTGTGTATACACACGGATTATCTTCCTCTTTCTTGCAGAGATCTCTGTAGTTGACTGCACGGCTTTTCCTGCCTTTCTGTTCTGCACTTTGCTGTGCAAAGTGTCCTTGCCCCTCCCTACATTTGCCATTCCCCCAGCAGTACACCAGCCTTTGCTAGGGGCAGAGAGACAGTCTAGAGTTTGTATTGGTGCTCCTGTCTTGGTCATTTAGGATGATCTCTAAGGAATGCAATTAAGAGGAATGGCATGCAGGGATAATATATAGCATTAATTACTGATACCACTGCATAATGCTGGACAATATATGCTCAATACAGAAACCCAAGCATATGGTAAAATCGTAATTATGCTTATAAATCAATTAATTACCAATTCCCTGTGTAGTTACTCTTGTTTGTTTACAAGAAAGATGTTTTTAATTAGGTTGTATAACACTGAGAGTG
>NW_008240221.1:899896-916409 GCF_000691975.1 Corvus brachyrhynchos
TGTTTAAGCTGCTTTGAATCTTCTGTCAAGTTTCCATGGCTTGATGTTGTCTTACAATAAATTACCCATTTTGTAACTTACATCTAATCCATGCCATTTTCTTGGAATTCAAAAAACCTCATTTTATTGCCCCCACCACACACCATCCTTCAAAAACAAAAGTCACATAATATTTTCAAGCATTGTTCAAAAATAAAGCATTTTTGCAACCAATTCTTGCTATGAAACAATATGCACACAAAATGTATTTCTTAAATCCCATAAAATCCTCCAACATGAGGCAAAATGATAGTGTTTAAAAAGTGGCTGCAGACTGCAACATTGTCATTCAAAGCTGTTTTTTTTTTGTCCATTTCAGTTCAAAATACTAAAACATTTAATCACTAAAGCATTAAAAAGAATTTACACTCTATTTATTTTGATCAGCTTACCTCTTCAGAAATATATATACCCCAAAAATGTGCATACATTAGCAGCTATAAACATTACATGGCATATCACACTATGTCAGCTTATATGAAAACGTACAAAATGTGAATGTATTCAAAAAACTATTCTGCAGTTACTATCTTTAAAGCAAGACATAAAATCATTATGAAGTCTTGTAAGCATAACACTGTTTCAAACAGAAATAAATATATAACACTTTCTGGTAAATTACAGCAGCAAAAAACAAGAGGCATCCTTTTTTTAAGCAAGATTTTCATCACTATAGCAGCTGTTCAGACCTGAATTCCTCTCACAGCCTGCTTTATATTTTCCAGTAGGGCTTTATTTTCTGGACTCTGATAACGATCTTGATTTGTATACATGTCCGTCAAAGTGGTCACGTAAGCATCAAAATTTTGTTCATTGATTGGTTCCTACGAGATATTAAATAGTAGTTCATATACAACTTTTATTTTCTTAATTGTATATTCATTTAAGCATAACATATTAGCAAGGCATATTGCCACCATTTTTATAATATTTAAAATGCCTATTTAGCTCTTACTTAATTTTACAGGATACACTGGAACAGGCCCTCCATGTCTGTTAGCAGTTAAATGTATCTCTATGGTTTCAGTGCTGTTACCACAAATATCCAACTGGTTGATGAAACATAAACATAAAAAAAGGTATCTATTGTATGAGGTGAACTGAAGATCGCCAAATTCCTTAACTTGTGCTCTCAATCACTTACCATATGTGGCAGCTGGATATTAGCTAGACTATGAATTAAAGACTGGCTTAAATTGGCCAATTCATGAAGAAGAGACTCATTTTGCTGTTCAATTACTTTGTTCTCCTCTTCTATCGTCTTCAGGTTGCTCTCCATGGTGGTAATCTAAAATGGACAAATTTTTGTACAATGTAATATAAGGCAAATTGGTACAAAGCATGCACTCTTTGAAGGGAGAGAGAACAGAACCACCAGGGAAAGGAGAAAAGGTCTATTCATTCACGCTTAAAAAGGTTTTGCTTGAGTCTGCAGTTCTTATCGTTGCTAAGGCTTTTTTATTCCCACTGTATGTTGTATAACTTTAACAGCTTGTCTTTTCAATACTGGTAATAGTGAGTGAATGAATTTGGATTTGATTCCACTCCTTTAGAGCCTTTCTTGTACAGTCAAAAGGCATTAAGAAGGACCTTAGTTCTACAAGTTCACCCATGCAGTTAAACTCCTAGAAGCTAATCTTAGGGGCACTCTGCAGTAAGTCATCCTTTTCTTATATTTTCAGCTACACATATATCTTGCTAATTAAGCATGCACATCTCCTTGCTGCCAGTGTTTAGCTCTTTGTAAGTATAATTTGACTCTGTGCAAATTCAAAGGGCTGCTTTTGAAAGCTGAACAACTGCATGTTATTGCAATGTATGTACAAATTCAGAAAGTTTTCCAATACATAAAATGACTTGTAAAACTGAAGAAACTGAAGAATATTTGCACATAGCCCTGTGGTATGTACAGGTGAAAACAACTGAGACTGTGGTCTGCCTGTATTACCAGGTGACCAAACACATTAACTCTGACCTTGCATGGTGCCCTGCTTGAGCTAAAAGCATTGCTGAGAGGCAGCTTCCCCGAGTTTGGACAGCATTGTGCTAATGGAGCTACAAGGATTTCAGATGAGCACTGGCTTATGCCCAGCTCATCAAGAGCACATGCAGAGCTCACTCACATCTGTCTGCACTTTCCTCTCTAGCCCTGTCCTTACTTTCCACATGGGGTGGTAACTGTTAACATCTATTACAGGAGTGTACAGTATGCTCTGTGTGGGTATGTAGGTTAAAATATACATTGAAAAGAAAAAAGAAGCCAGTGAAGTGGAAAAAATGCCAAAGAACACAAGGTTTTGAATTCTCAAAATGAGGTTTATCCATTCCTACACTGGCCTAGAGAGTGAGCTATGGGAAGAATTGATACAATTAAAATGCTGATGGGAAGGTCAGAGGTTTGTGCAGTAGTAACAGGCAGAAGGTTATAGGTTCTTAAGTGCATATTAACTTGACCATGGATGTGTAAATTTTTGGAAATTGGTAGCACAGTCAGGTAGTTAGAGGTACCAAGGTTTTGTCTGGACCTAAAGTTTCCGTCTGCTTATTGAAATGCAGGCCATCAGTTGACAGAAGTAACTTTGAAAAGTGATGTGTCTACATGAACAGTCTCTAAGTATCTCTTGCTTTGACTACACGTGCAGTTAATCCAAGTTGCCAGTATTGTAGGGATTTGGTTTTGTCACAATTAATTAATTCTGAGCTATTTCCACAAAAAATAATACTAGGGAAAATAATTTCTTCAGCTTTGAACCTGGACACACATCCTCTTGTCTTATTTTGCTTTCAGCTTTTTTATATTGGGGGGAAAGGCTGTATCCAAATGCAAAACATCTTTCATAGGTGCTTGTTACAGTCAAGTCATGCTCCAAATTCTACCCTAAAATTTTTTTTTTTTTGTATTACAGACCAGAGTGAGGAGTCTGATGCCAATGAAAGCTCAGTTCAGTATGGCATACTGCAGCCACCTCACACTAACTTCATCAGGAGCTGACATTCTACAGATTTTCAATCTAGCTGAGCACTGCAACTTGAATAGATCTTTTTTGCTTTTTTCATGAGATGCTGAGTATCTACAAATACAGTGGCAGCTGATCAGCATATCTCACCACTTCACTTAGTATTCATCTGTAAGTATCTTAAGAAAGCTGGCATATTCAGTTGTTGTATTTGTTTGCTTAAAGGCTGAACACATTTTACCCTAAAACTAAGAAATGTTTACTTGTATGTATTCTGAAAATAGGATAATGTGTTGTTTGAATGAGATGCACAACTATTTGCAGATTTTTTCTTCCCCTCTGCCCTTTATGTTTCTGCTCCTCTCATATTTGCACATTAAATTTGAACAAATTTACTAGAAGATCTTAGATTGAAAATACTTTCTCCAAAGTCTTAAGCAAAAAGGCAGCTGAGTAAAGGAGAGTCTTATAAATGCTCCAACGAAAAAAAAGGCTTGACATTTCACTTTATTAAATAGTAAAGTTCTACATGGAAGAATTTCCTGTTCCTGTCACATGAAAAACCTTCACTGGCACTTATAATCATATGGGTTGCAAATCTGTATCAAACAAGACTGTTGCTACTTCTGGTGTTCACATAACTTCCACTATTTTCCCACTGCACATTCCCCATCTGTCAAATCTTACTGAAATCTGAGTTGCACAATGAATTTCAAAAGGTTTATCAGCAAACACTTTGTTATGTCCAATATAATTTTACTGTTGCAGATAAAGGGGACTGTTGACTTTGATCCTTTAAATAGTTTGATAATGACTGTGATGTAACTCTCTATGTGTTGTAAATGTAAATTGCTTTTCTTCAGGAGAGTGTATGAATTTAAAACTAAGGCGTCTGAATTTTTACTGAAGTTTAACTTAGTTGGGATTCTCTGCAAGGCCTTAGTATCTGGTTGGGTAAGAGCAGGTAAGTATTAGACCAGATTACCCAGAGATTGTGGAATTTCGAGTATAGGAGGTAAAGAACAGGTTAGACAAGCACCTATCAGGATTGTCTTAGGAAGATCTTAGGAGGTAGAGATGACTGGTGGACAAAATAATGTTTTCATGGTCTCTTGTACCTCTACTTTTTAAAATCCCATTGATCATTTTAATAACAGTATGTGTCACTGCCAGTCACTCTACCCTTTTTTAAAATCTGCTGCACTGAAGTGTGAAAAGTATCCTTTTAACTTGACGGTAAAATTATCAGCTGAGCTTTCCTTTACCAAGAACATGCAATGGTTCCACAAAGTGCCTAATCTGATTTCTAAGAATATGCAATGGCACTGGTTTGAAGTATGAAAGCTGGAACTGAGACCACTAAAATATGGCTTCTGTACTCATTTCAGATCAAAGCTTGATGTGAAATTCCTAGATAAATCTGAAACTCAATACATGTTTATGCCTGTGATAGTGTTATCATGGCTTTATTTTTCAATTCATCTGGCCAAATATAAAATTGAAAGTGCAGTAAATTATTGACAACTGGAGCATTTACCAATGTACCTGTAACAGCCAAATGGCTTCACATTTTTTTAAAACTCAGCTAAATCAGTCTGTATGTGAATAGCATCTACAGTGTATTAAGCAGAAGAAAACAAAGCAATTGGAAGCAGCCAGATCCAAAACTTATGACCAAATTTCTCAAGAATAAATATATGCAATTTTCCTGCCATTCATTATTATTCTTGCTGTATGTTCTTGCAGATTTTGTCCTCATTACCCTATGGTTATATTTGGTCACATTAGGAAACTGTGTAAACTGTGAATCAAATCCTATGAAGGCTAAATAATGACAACAATACTCTGAATGCAGGCATAAAGTAACAGTGAGGTTTAAGTATCAATTTGGCTTGATTTGAAGTCAAATAAAAACCAAGTTGAAGAGGCAGATCCTGCCTTGCATTTACGAGTATACAAGAGGAGAAGGAGAATAGACATGGTGCCCATCTCCACAAGCAGCAGACAAAGAAGTAACAAGGAATGAATGGTTTACTCTGTTTCCATTGAGATCATTTGGATGACTGTGATCCTGGGACTGAAGACTGACACATGGGGACTGTGATGAATTTCACTGTTGGTGTCCACGCTCAAATAATGTGAACACACAAGCACCAGAGTCTATGCAGGACACTGAAAAATTCTAGGGAAATTCAATTGATTTTCTTCTTTTGCTTTTTCCATCCAGTGTTAGGACTGCTGAATAATGGAATTTTAGATAATAGTCTAATGTTAGGTTTTCTGCTTTTTTTTCCCCCCAACAAATTTATGTGGAATGAAAAAAGAATTAAGCTGGATCTCTGGGACCACTGCTGCTGCCAAGGGCTGCACTTAGGGTATCACATGATGAAGTGTAACAGGTGTTCATTCCTCTATCTGAATTTCCTCTTCAAGACATGGCAAAAGCCATGTTGTTCATCTGGGCTCCTTCACCTTGTAACTTATGTTAATGACCATGTTGCCACACAATATTTTAACTGCTATTAGAAAGGCATAGCCTTATCAAGGGGAAATACCAAGCTGACCATGGCACGTCATGCTTTGCCATTATTTTAAAGAATGTATTTTGCTGAGTTCTTTTTGGTTTTTTTACTGTTGGGAACTGATGTGGAAAGTGCATAATGAACACTGTTTTCAGATTTATAAATAGCAAATTATGGATAGATATCATAATATATAAGAAACATAAAAGGGAACAATACATTTCCTATATTTCTTTTAATCAGTCATATAGAAAAAGCATCTTGAATTTAGGGCTTCATAAAACTGTTACCTGAGTTCTGAGTTTAATCATATCAGCTTCCATCTGGGAGTTGGATTCATTTAGTTCTTTGATTTCTTCATCTAACTGTTTAATTTCTTCATCATTTTCTATACCTGTGTGACATAAAAATAAAGTGTCAAAATAATTTAGGTTTAAATCAGAGCTCAGTGAATTAAATATTTCCATATTTGAAAATAAATTTATTTCAAGCAAGAAAGAAAAAGGAAGCATTCTTCAAACTTTTATTCTGAAGTTAAAAAGAAGTATTTTCCACTACTTTTCCTTCTTACATTGCAGTCATTCTCCAGTGAAAGTGTTGAAAATGCCTAGAGGATCAAAAGGATCTTTAACTTTATATACACTCATTTAACTCTATATTACAAGAAATGCACCTGCAGCAACAAATTTCACTCCACTGTCATACATAATTTATTTAAAGAGTATGTCCACTTACAGATCTTCTGAAGGAAAGTAAAAAACCTTAACATGCTAATCTCTTCATATCACAGCATTATCAAAATGACCTGTAACTTGTGTTGATACCGGGGGTTGCCCTGACCCAGGTGCAGCACCTTGCCCCAGTCTTGTTAAACATCACAAGATTCCCATGGGCCACTTCTCGAGCTTGTCCAGGTCCCTCTGGATGGCATCCTGTCCTTCAGGTCTGTCACTGCACCACTCAGCTTGGTGTCATCTGCAAATTTGCTGAGGGTCCACTTGATCCCTTCATCCATGTCATTAATGATGATATTAATTACACTGGTACCAATATGGACTTCTGAGGGACACCACTTGTCAGTGATGTCCATAGGGACACTGAGCCATTGACCACTGGATGTGACAATCCAACCAATTCCTTATTCACCTAACACTCCACTCATCAAATGCATCTCTCTCCAGTTTAGAGAGAAGGACGCTGTGGGAGACCATGGCTATGTCTTTACAGAAGTTCAGGTAAGTGACTTCCTATCCCTTTCCTTGTCCACTGATGTAGTCACCCCATCAGTGGACTGGGTTGCTTAGGCAGGCCATGCGTCCAAGTAGCCAAAATATCCACATATTACTCCATAAGGCATTCTTCCTGGGCACGGCAGATACAGTTTTCAATACTACCCAGGTTGTAGAGAAAGTAACACCCAGATCTTGCACTCCCTGGTTACAAGCTCTTGAACAAAGACAGCCACTGCGTTCTCCAGCTGTGCTGGCCGTGTGGGCAGAGGTGCCTCTTGCACTGCATTCAGATGCTCTGTGGCTCTAAATGCAGTTAACACCAGCAGTTAAGAAGGCATGCACTGTCACTGACTAAGTGACTACATAGTTTTCCAAGCAAATTCGGGACTTGGGCACCTCCCAGACAAATCTTTTGCGTATTCTTTACTTGAACTAAAGCACCTACGTTTTGCTTTCACTGCACTTCAACTACCAGGGTACTATCCTGACTTTCATCCAAGGTACTTTCATCATCTTCCCTGCAACTCAAGGTTCCCAGGAAGAATTACGATTACTGGAGCTGAAATGGCACAAAGCCATCTCCATCCGCCAGAGGTTACAGAGCCATAGGTCCAAATGAATTCAGGGGAACTCAGGAGGAATTGGCATTCCGGAAATAAACCCTTTTTCTCTTCTGAATCCTGCAACAATATAAGGCTAACTACTGACCTTTGATGAATGAAATGTGAACCAGCAAATTATAATGGTATATTCTACTTTGAAATATTTTAGATTTATATAGACATAACTCAGTCTGACTGCTCTACTCCTGGCTCAGGTTTCCAGAGCATAAAGCCTGGTTTCACTTCTACTGACAGTGAATTCCCAATTTATACAGAGTGGATTTATACATGTAGGAGAAAAGGCAGGAGAGTAACAGTAACTTTAGTTTACAGAGAATTAGTATTTAAGGAGGTAATGATTAAAAATTTACCATTACTGGCCCGCTGCTTTATTGTTAGCATTTGTTCTCCAGACAGCTTTGCTTTCTTCATTGCTGAAGTAGCTCTGGGGCATCCTGATAAACTGTGAACAGTAAGGAGCCTGTTAATTTTGACAGGTCATCGAAAAGAAATCTGTAATCCAAAACTGTAATAAAAACAGTATCAGAGACATAGTTTATCTTCACTGCCTAGCATTGAAAGAGTGCACTAGTCTGAAAAAGAAAAGGACTTACCAGTAGTGATTTCATTGTTGTGTTTTTTCTTCCAAATTCTTTTTGCATAGCCAGCTAATATAAAAGTCAGATATACAGTCCAATTTTTTAAAGACAAAATACTTTTAATAAAACGTTTTATTTTAAAAGCAGTTTTTGTGTTAATATTTCCACTTGAATTTACATGTCCCTGCTTTGAACTTCCACCCTTTTTTGATTGAAATGTTCAAACATGGAACTGAATGATGAGAGGACATGAGCAACCTCTCACATCCAAATGACTAGCTCTCATAAACTGTGCTTTTCTTTGTGATATTGTGAATATCACCTATGGAGCTGACTAAATTGCTGTTTTCTAAATTTTTTCTTAAAATGGCAGTAACTATGTGTTGGCTGTTTTTTTGGAGCCCAAGGAAAGTCATTCCAATAAAAATGACCTTGTCTTGACAGGGGATATATATGCCTTATAATACATATTTGTTACATTTATGGATGTACATTCAGTTATCTCCTCTCTCATGTTGCAAAAATATTAAGCTTTTTAATTACATTGTACAAAACAGTTTGACAGCAAATGCAGTCTTAGCAGGCTTTATTGTAAAAAATAAAAGTAATGATCAGACAGTGCTCACTATTTAACAAATAATGGTACACACCAAACTACCTCCTTTTTCCAGAATCATATCTTTAATGTAGTTGCACTACCACAGATAAGAGAAAATATGTATTAAATCTAATTTAATGATGGAAAACTATAATCTTATTCTAAGGAAGCCCTAGCTTTAGTGAAGGGAATTTGGAAGCTTGCTAAACAATTTCCTGTTGTCTCAACATTTCAGTTTTCATAGCCATGGAAACTGAGTAACATCACGTAGTTCTCATTGCATACAGGCACATTTATATTTCCTCTCCAGATGCAAAGGAAGACTTTTATTTACAATTTTTAATTGTGCAAATCAGATTCAAATCTAATACTCAAATAATCACTCTGTAATATGGAGGAAAGCAGTGTATTTGATTAAAAGCAATTCCTTAAGTAAAGAGACAACTTTCTTCTAAATAAAGTCCTCTAATTTACATATAGTGTTTGATTATTTAAAATGTTTCTCTGAAAAGCCTGCTACCAAGTGCAGTAATACAAAAAAGTATTGCTCTTAGAAAAATATATAAAAAAATTTATTTTCTCAGCAAAAGAATCTGTGCTCAACATTTTCTACAGCTTTGTGACTAAGAAGATGTATAATAAAGCAATACTAGTAGTATCAAGAAATAGCATGACCTAGTAGCTTTTGGCTGTAGCTTAGTTGGTAGGACGCCAAATTACTGTTCCAAGGTCTGCTATGGATTCAGTGTGTGACTGTAAACAACTGTCCTCTTGAAGTGTCAAAGGGAGCCTTAAAGACGATTAAGGAGGAGAGGATTTGGCATCTTGGGAAAAAATGTTGGCACAGAGAAAGAAATGAGATAACAGTATATACAAAGTTTCTGCATCATTTAACTGACTTCATTTTTGTAATCTTTCTGTTGATTTAATGAATTGTCTCATATTTTGTCCTCACTCTTTTTTAGAACAAGTTAGCATCACTGGGCATTACAACAACTGCATTAGTTTATTCTCATCTTGCTCTGTAGCCTTTTCCTCTCTAAAAGTCTTGACTGATGACAGCATAGGGAATCCCTCAAAGTAAAATCAGCCTTCAAACAGCCTAAAAGTACAGCATTCAAACAGACCAACAAGAAATCTGGATGCTAGAACAGCACACCTGAGAGCACACAAAAACAATCAAACAAAAAAAATTTTGTTCAGAAGTATTAGAAATCTACTGTGAGACTCAGCGTGCCTAAATCCAAATTTTGGTGCCAAGGACCTGATCTTGTTCCCGGGCCATGGTTCTATACACCAAGTTTTCAGGACTGCCTAAACCTGTAGATATCTTTTCAGCTTGTCTGGAAGGTTGCCTCTCCACTGGTATGCCCAGGGTGCTCCAAGGTGCGCTCTCACCCTGAGGCCCCAGGTACAAAGTTCCATATGTACAATACTAAGCTTTCCTATTCCACAAAATGGAGTGGTCACATTCTAGCTGGCAAACAGCAACTCCTGTGGCCCATTGCCATTGGAGAGAGATCGAGTGCCAGGGTAGGCATGTAGGGAGCACCTATAGCTCGGCTGCAGTTCAGGCACCTGGGCACCAGATGCCTTCTGCCTAAACCGGACCACAAAGATCTGGGTGCTGTGCTCCATCCTTGCTGCTAGAACTGTTGGAGAGTCCTTCTGCATGGATTATCTACCTTCTTCTGGAGGCACCCAGATGAACCGTGAGTTAGTGAGGGGAAAGGCAAAGGGCTTATTTTTTGGGCATACAAGTGAGGATGCAGAAGGCTTCCACATTCTGTAGCCAGATTAGTTTTGTTCTAACCCGCTGGTGATTTAATACAATATGCACAGACAAAGGAGGGCTTTGACCAAAATGGGTTTCTTGAAATGCATCTGCATGCCTAAGCCACAAGCTTCTTCTTTTTGCTTCCCCAATCCTTACATGCATGGCTTTAACGTGCATCATACACCTCTATGATTACTTTTAGCTTGTTACGTGTTCGTCCTTAAGAGGCTATGAATGAAAAGATGGTCCCAAATTTTCCAGTGGCTTTATGCAATTCAAGAAAGAGTTCAAAACTCCCAAAGGTATCCTGCTCACCACAGAGGAAGATGCCAAAGCCAGAGCACGCCATTGACTTCCTATGCAGGTCTTTTCTGGCAAATCTGTCTCTTCGTTATTTGTATATCATATTGTAAGCAGATTATCTCACTTTCCTGAGCCAGGCACTTTCAGTGAAGCAGATACCAAGTTAGTAACCTAAATTAGAGTATTGAATTTTGCTACAGTTTGTTTAACGTGTCTAAATTCTTCAAAAATGAGTTAGTCAAATATAGCAATGTGCATCCTTTTTGCTTTGCTCTGTTCTTAATTAAGTTACCTAAAACTGTTTTAAGTAACTAAAAAAGTAAATTAGGACTTTTAGAATAAGCTTCTACTCTGCAAGGACATTCAACCTCTTCCATTTTATCTTATTGATTATGTTTACTACTACTGAAAGCAACTGCTCTTTGTCTGATTTGAGAACAACCAAAAGAAGTCAGGATATATGCACCAAAAGTGGACTATTGTACAGAGGCTGAACCTCATAGAGGTGTAAAGTTAACCAAAAAGCTTGAATTGAAATCCCAGTGAGACAGAGCTGCCTGAGATTTCTAGAAGACTGGGGGGTAGAAGGAGACAGAAGCCAAAAGGAGACAGAAAATAGTAGATACGATTTTTTTTTTTTCCTGTGACTGGCAAACAAAAGAATACAACTGAAAGGTATTTCAGTGCTTTAAGAGTTATGCAACATATGCTTTAAGTATCTCAAAAATGAAAAAAAGACCACGAGAAACATCTAGGTAGTAGTTTTGTTAAGGATAATACTTATCCTCACATTAAGTATGGTATGAAGCTGTGTCAGGGGAGGTTTAGGTTGAATATTAGGAAAAGGTTCTTCACCCAGAGGGAGGTTGGGCACTGGAACAGGCTCCCCAGGGAAGTTGTCACAGCACCAAGCCTGACAGAGCTCAAGAAGTATTTGGACAATATTCTTCAGGCACATGGAGTGATTCTTGGGGCTGGACTTAGATGATCCTTGTGGGTGCCTTCCAACTCAAGATACTCTATGCTTAAGTTTGAAGCCTTTACAGTTGATGTTTGTCATAGGTTTTCAAACTTTACACTGACTTTTACATAATTCTGCAGCTTAATCATTCCAGCAAAGAACTAGTAAAATTAATCACAATTATCTCACTTGCTCTTGCCATTATTCTCATACACATGGAAATTATAAGAAAATATAAACATAGTTGAGTACTCTTTCCATAATAAAAATGAGTTAGACTTTCTAACAACATTGCTGGGGTACTGCTGTAATAAATTCAGTATAAACGTGCCAAGCCATGCATTATCTCTGTCAGACTCTGGATGCCACAGGGCTTGAAGGTACAGCATTTTGGTGGGACTGTGAGAAGCACCAGCACCCGGCTCCTGGGTCCCTCTGAGTTTCTGATCCACCAAGAGCTGTGAGTCTCTCTTGTATCAACAACCAGATGACCATCAGCACCTTATTTTGTTGGGATGCAATGTGTCTTTGCTCTTGATTAATTTCTACTGTTGGGCTTAACCTCTAATTTGAGAAAGAAAAGTATGGTCTGGCAATTCATCCTAGAAAATCACCCTCTGCCATAACTTAACAAAATACTATAAAGACTATATGGTGATTGTATCTATTAGAATTGAACATAACGTGAAGAATGAATTTTCTTTCTGGTTTAGCACTGTGGTTATCTTAATGCAACCAGTGCCTTGCCATATATTCAGTGGATTTGAAAAGGGGGTGAAATGTGTTCAAAAATAAAATGAAAATTAGTGGTGAAAAAAAGTTTTAAAGGGGTATTTAGGTAGTGTTCAGTGCACATTTACTGAGAAATTAAAAAATAAATAAATGTGGGCTAAAATCCTGAACTGCTTCAAGAATGTAATTGCATTGTCTTCAGGGATGTAAACAACAGAGGCCACCAGAGTGGAAGATCATTGACCAAATGGAGCAATTGTCTGGGTGACCGATTTTAGTTATCTGGGTTCCAGCTGTGTGTTAAATACATTTTTTTCCTCAGCACACAGATGCAGTTTAGTCCCTCTTGAAGCTGAAGAAATTGCACTTGGCTTGTCAAGTGAAGAAAACACTTTCCAAACAGAGAAGTAGGGATATGGGAAAGGAGTAGATAAAGGTCAAATAAAACACAACTTTTATATTTGGTATGTCAAAGTTGAAGTTGACAAGTTTACAAAGAAAGTTGTTGAAGTTTACAAAGAAAGAAACAGGGTGTAAAGAAACCAGAGCCTCAACCTGTAGTACCCAAAAAGCATTCTAAGGACAAACTTCATAAACCCTGCAAGATGTTTATAGATTCACTACCACAGCGATTTTTCAAAAAGAAAATGAAACACTTCTCCTGTTTATTAAAAATAGCATTGTCTATAGACTAGAGGAAAGAACAAGTCACTTTCAAGGGACCTCTTTTAACTAGAGATACATTCAAAACAAGCCCCAGATGTAAATTCTTTTGAAATTCAGGGAAATACAGATCACAGTGAGAATGACTGTTTTATTTTGTTAATGGCTGAAACCTTACTTTTACGACTAAGCTCCTCAACTATTTGCTAATGTTTGAAGTTCAAGTTAAGAGATCAAACTCAGTGATCAAAGTAGCCCATTCCTTGGTTTAATATTAAATCCATGAACTATTCCTTTTTTCCTATGTTGAAGGGTATCAGCTTTAGCGATTTCCTTATTCCCATGAGTAAATTCTGCTACACACCTTAAAGGATTAAATACTCTATGCACAGCTCCAGCGTAGATAAAAGGAACCCTCCCTAAACCAGCACTCAGTTTTATTTACATTCAAGGGTGATTGGCTTTTCCCCAGGTTTTTACTGAGATGTGAAGCAAAGGGAATCCAGGAGAGAGGTTTTGCAAACAAGGTAGTTTTGTTTGCATGGAGATTGACGTGACTCATAGAGGAATCTCTTCTCCCTACTGACCACACAACCCCAACTGTCTTTGTATGGTGTCGGGTGTCGGAAAAAAAATCATCTGTTCAGCTCAGTTTCAGAATTCTTCACTGGAAAAGAATGATTTTTATTAATGCGGCCCTTTATAGGTCTTGTTTCCTGGCTAAAGCCTTTTGTTTGGTTGGTTGGTTGGCTGGTTGGGGTTTTTTGTGGGTTTTTAGGGTGCATTTACAACTCACACCTGAATGCTTGGGGTGAAAAACTTCAATTTTGAATCAGGAGGGAAATCTAATACTAGATACTAAATACTAATACTACAAATACTAAAAGTTCGATGTAATGTGGAAAGTGACAGCTCTGAATTCAAATTGCTTTCCGAAGTTGCTGAGGAAAGTAGCTGATATTTTATTCTGTTTAAATAGATCTTTGCATTGGCTTCAGCAGTAAGAAAAATTAAACCGCTACCCAAATGGTCATAAAAAAAATATAGCCATTATGATTAAAACAAAATGCAAGCTTTCCAAAATTATTTTAATGATATCTGATCATTGTTTCAGAATGACTTTCTGGAAAGAACTATGTTCTTATTTTAGGGGGGGAGGGTTGAATTAGCATTAAAATCTGGTCAGTCAGGACAATGAGATAGAGTGAATGGCCACCCAGAAGAAGATAAGGTTTTTGGGGTTTTTTATTGGAGATTTAAAAGGTAAGACAGCGTTATAGCTTAATTATGCCTATCCCTCATAACAAAAGAATAAAGCATGCATCAGGCAAGAAAAAAAAATAGAAATTATGCAGAATTGTTAACATGGCAAAGCTGAGAGAAAAGGCCCTGAGAGCAGACTCAATTTGAAAGGAAGCCCCCTGGGGCATAAATATACACCAGAAAAGGGATTAATGAATCTTGAAATGCTGGGACTGTAAGAGCACTGCCAAAGTTGCCCTTCAGCTGGGCACAGTAGTCCCTTGGCAAATTTACATCATATTTAGTTAACTGAAGCTGCTTAGTCAGCAAAACAGCTTTGTGGGTGGGCTTCTCACATGTGTTAACGAGCTTTGATCTGTATCATCCCTGAAGAGGGAAGGAGGTTTGGCTCTTGCCCAACATGCAACAATTGCTCAAAAATCTCTTGTTTATTCTTTGGTGAGTGAGTACCCACTGCAGCACATTACATGACTTACAGATGACCCCAGCACTGAGCCGTACACTTAATGGCAAACAACTGAGTGCCCCAGGAGCTGGGGGCTGGCTTCTGCAAAGCTTATCAGCCTCTCCTGTCTGGTGACTGCCCACAACAGGACAGATGACCTGAAGACCAGTATATACTGGGCTGTTGAATAGGGCATGTATTGTGAAGGAGAAAGGTTGAGACTTCCTGTATATAAATAGCTAAGGTGTATGTTTAGCTACACACCTCTGATTAGTGCTCTTCGGCAGCTCAAAATTTCAAGTGATCTATTTAGTGACCAAGTCCAGCTCACTCTGGCACTTAAAATGAAGCACAATTTCTCTAAACACTTGTACAGACAGCAAAGAGAAAAAGTACTTCAAGAGGAAAATTCATGCCTCCTGAAATCTAAAAAGTCATCATGTATTCCCTGCTTTTTATGGGCTATGTCTGGAAT
Organism: Corvus brachyrhynchos; assembly: GCF_000691975.1. Lineage (NCBI taxonomy): Eukaryota > Metazoa > Chordata > Aves > Passeriformes > Corvidae > Corvus > Corvus brachyrhynchos. The sequence continues at coordinate 915,065 of NW_008240221.1, forward strand.
GAGGACAAGCAGACTTATAACCAGACAGCTTCTGCTAAGTGCCTGAAATCTAGGAGGTGTCACATTGCAAGCACCTGTACAATTGCTGTCTGCTGCAATTTGTCAGGTCTGCTCAGCAAAATTAGTTTTCTTGTTTATATTGTGCAGTCTGCTTTTTCTAATATGGATTCCTTATTATTTTCTCTGTGACTTTCCCAAGGTAAGTAAACCTCTTAAGTCCCTTTGGATTAGCTTACTCTTAAGAGCCTTCCAGTTTAACAGATAGTACATCTGATTAAAATACTATTCCGTCCTTCTTCCAGCTTGTAATGAAAAGAGCTGGCAGAACTACCTAGAGTCAAAGGGCCTGACTCTTTCAACAACCAGGCTCTGCATTTAGTCACTTCTAACTTTTGCCAGATTTTAACTGATCTGACTGAAATCTTCAATAGTAACTGTCTGGCCAGGCTAATTTTTTTTTCCAAATGTCATTGGAAAAATATTTCTATTTCTCACAATATACTTCTATACCACTGTTTTGTCCATATACATTGTTTTGTACCTACTGAGGGGAACAAAAAAGTCCAAATAATTCAGTGAATAACTCTAACTGTCCATGAATTGGAGCAAGAAATGACATTTCATGGGGTGTTGCTCTGAGTTTAGAGATGCATTCTGCTATTCTCATAAAAACGAAAGTAGATTTGGCAGAGCTATAAGCCTCTGACAGACTGTCCCTTGGACATACTAAGTGGATGTGAATTAGTGTTTAGTGCCAGACCCTCCATGTACTTTGTGCATATGAGAACTGGGAGACTTCCCTGCCACCAGTCCTGTTCAGGGCTGCAGGGCCTGGAGCAGAAGAATGCTTGCTGGAAGCAATGCCTGAGACTGCCAGTCCTGTTCTGCCAGTGGACCAACTACCTCAAATGCTGGAGACTGAGAAGCTCAGAAGTAAGAAGACTGAACAGGAGCCACAGGGACAGAAAAGAGAAAAGGACCAGAACACTAAAGTAGGAGAGAAGGAGGATGGGAAGAGAAAGGTGTTGAAATATGGTTTAGGAGGACCCTTTTCCTTTAAGCTTATGGGTCAACACAAAATTACTAAGTAAAAAAATCCTGTGTACTGTAGGACCCACCACAAAGATTTTATTTTAATTTTTTTTTCTTTATGTATACTATTATTACATTTAATTGCCACATTTCTTTCTTTGTCTTCTTGGAAATGTCAATGCACTTCCATGTCTGTCATCTTTTAATTATGTCATCATGATGATGCTTATCATTGTCAGTTGTAGCTGCTGTTAAATGCAGTGAATTTGGTTAGTTCTTCTATACTCTTAATGATGTATGATGTTCTCCTGCT
>NW_008240221.1:916486-921243 GCF_000691975.1 Corvus brachyrhynchos
TGCTGAATTGCAATGTACAGCTTATAGGAAAAACAGCAAAATAAATCAATGGCAGGGAGGGGACAGGCAGATTAAAACCAAATGAACAAACAAACACCCTAAACAATTGAAAAAGCCTATCAGAGAAAAAGTAAAACAATGAGAACTAAGAGTGAATTAATTTTGACAGAAATGTGGCACTCTGTCAACTTACTGTTGCAACAAATAAAAGCATGGATGAGAGTTGACCTGACAAGAGACCTGGCTAGAAATAGATGCAATCAAATACTTTAATGCACTGCATATTAAAAGCTTCTTACAAATCTGGAGTTTGACAGTATTTACGTTTCACAAACAGAAATAAATAGATTTCTCTCTGCAAAGTTTTTACCATTTTCAGTGTACAGCACAGGAACACCTTTCAAAAGATATTGCTGGACACAGACTCCTGACAAATAGGGTATTTTGGAAATTTAGAGCACCTTGAGAATTCATCTGGCAGTTTTCATCTGTGTTTTAAAGGATGCTTGCAATTGGCTTAACTGCGAGCTTCTGGGTCTGCTCAAAACCAAGAGAGAGCCAGAGATGGAAAAGTGGGCAAATACCCATTGGGAATGACAAGGCTGTTGCCGGGGGATGCAAAGATGCAGCTGGAATAGCAAAAGCTCAGTTCAAACTGAAACTGGCCAGAAATGTAAAAAACTCCAAGAAATGGTTCTTTAGGCACACAGACAGCAAGTGGAAACAGAAGGAAAATACTGGCCCACTGTAATATGGGAGAGGTGAATTAGTCACCAACAATGCAGAAAAGGCAGAGGTTCTTGACACTTCCTTCACCTCTGTATTTACCAACACTGTTGGGCACCAGGCCTTGGGAACAAAATTCCAGGTTGATGCAAACAGACTGACCATCACTGATGGAAGAGTTGCAAGTATACTGTTACAGGAGCTTAACGCTACAGATCCATGGGCCCTGACATTGCCCACCCAAGGGTGTGAGGAGTGTGGGCTGATGCTGTTGCAAGGCTTCCATAATCTTTGAGAAGTTGTGGAGGTAAGGGGATACCCCAGAAAACTGGAAGAAAGATAGTGACAACCCCACCTACAAGAAGAGCTGAAAGGAAGATCTACAGGCTCATCAGCCTTATTTTAGTCCCTGAGAAAATTATGGAATGAATCCTCCTGTGGGCTATCACAAGTCAGACGAAGCACATGATTGGGAAAAGCCAGCATAGATTCACCAAGGGCCAGCTGTGCTTGACAAACCTGCAAAAGCAAATTTGCCTTTTGTGATGAAGTAACCTGCTTGGTTGATGGGTCGACCAGTGGATATTGTCTACCTGGATTTCTCCAAGGCTTTTGATATGGTTTCCCATAGCCTCCTCCTAGAGAAACATATGTTATGGTCTGGACAAATGGTCTGTGTAGTGGGTAGGTAACTGGCTGAGAGGCTGCACACGGTGGTAAACAGCTCCTCTTCAAACTGGAAACCTGCCACAAGTGGGGTCTCCCAGAGATCCATAGTGGGCCCAATCCTGTTTACAATCTTCATAAATGACCTGGACAATAGGACCATGTGTATCCTGATGAAGTCTGATAATGATACCAAACTGAGTGGGGAAGTGAACTCCTTGGAAGGGAAAGTCAAACTGCAGGAAGACCTGGATAGGCTGGGAGAGTGGGCTGACAAGAATCTTATGAAGTTTAACCAAGACAAGTGTAAGGTCTTGCACCTGGGAAAACATAACCCAGGAGCGCAGCACAGGCTGGGGCCTACCTGGCTGTGGAGCAGCTCTGTGGAAAGGGACCTGGGAATCCTGGGGCTGACAAGCTCAGTGTAAGTGAGAGGTGCTGCTGTGGCACAGAGAACCAGCGGGGAGCTGGGCTGCATCAACAAGAGCATCATCACAGAGATACAGAAGTCATTGTCCCACTCAGCCCTTGTCAGGCCACACCTGGAACACGGTGCTCAGTTTAAGTTCACACTATGAAAAAAGATGTGGATAGGCTGGAGAGCCATTGCTGACCTAATGATAAGTATTCTTATGTTTTTAATTGGTGAAGCTGAGAAATGCTGCTGTTAAGACAGGATGTGACTTCAGGCAAATATTGAAAGCTCTACAACAATTTAGGAGCAAATTTGTAGCCACTAGACTGTGTTTTGTAAAGCATCTGTACAACAGAGCTGCTGCCTCTTTGGGGCATCCACCCATCCCAGACAAATCCTGGGGTGAGCTGCTGTTCTATGGACACCGGTTCAAGCTGCAGCCCTGAGCACCAGGAGGTTTGACTGTAGGTGGTGTTTGCAAATCTTCCTTTCAGAAGCTGAGGTTGATCACAGAGGGCTTTTATGCAGTGTCTATTTCTAGCAAAGCATATTTAATGAGAAAAAGGATCTGCATATGAAAAGTCTACATCTCTAACCTTCTTTCCTCACATTTGTCATCTCCTAAATGATTTGAACGTTTGAGAACTTAGAGGTCCTCTGAGGATCCATGTAAGTGTAGGTATCAGCCAGCTTCCAGAAAGCAGTTGCAGAGGGCAGCTCCTGCCTAGAAGTTTTTTGGGTTTTTTTGTCTTTTCCTTTTTCATAATTTGTCTGTTCCCATGCTTAGCAATGCAGTTGTGCAACTCAGAGCTATGACCAACCTAGAATTTTTGGAGGAAACAGCACTGACAGTGCTCCTTCACCTTAGGACGTGTGTGTGGTAATGGCTGAACTGAATGAACTGCTGCCTGTGGGCTTTCTGACAGCCTTACCATTAACTAAATCTTCCTATGCATAAAGTGGATAGTCTGTAACAAGTGTCATATGTAATCATCTCCCATAGCCACTTGATAATTTCTACATACATTCCTTCAGAAGGGAAAAGGCAGTGGATGATGTCCATTGCTTCCTCCCACGACATCTAGACATTTTGCAAACACAGTGGCATGCCCTTGCTGCTCAAATACAAATCCTGTTCTATAAACTTTTTTATGGATCTTGGAGTAAGTCCTACTGTCCTCAGCAAGGATACAGGTTCGCTAAAGAAAAATCACCCTTCTCTACACTTTCATCTCTATTTAGCATTAGCTTGTTAATGGGAAAAAATACTTATAATTTGATCACCTCTTGTATATTGCAGCTCTACTACCACGTTTTTGTACAGGCTTTGGCTGGAATAGAGTTAATTTTCTTCAGAGTAGTTAGTGTGAGGCTGTGCTTTGGATTTGTGCTGGAAATAGCATGGATAATTCATGGGTGTTTTCCTTACTGCTGAGGAGTGCTCATACAGAGTCAAGGCCTTTTCTGCTTCTCACCCCATCCTACCACTGATGGGGCTGTGGGTGCACAAGCTGGGAGCTAGGTGGGGACACAGCTGGGACAGATGATCCCAACTGACCCAAGGGATATCCTACAACATATGGTGTCATGCTCAGTATAGAGAGTTCGGGGAAGAAGGAGGAAGGGGGAGACATTTGGAGGGATGATGCTTGTCTTCCCAAGACACCATTACCTGAGCCCTACTCTCCTGGGCATGGCAGAACACCTGACTGCCCATTGGAAGCAGTAAATTAATTCCTTGTTTTGTGTTGCTTGTGAGTGTGGCTTTTTCTTTACCTATTAATCTCAACCCAAAAGTTTTCTCACTTTCACACTTCAGATCCTCTCCCCCATCCTGCTGGAAGTGAACAAGCAACTCAGTGGGGCAGTGGTCCTGACTGGAGTTAAACCACAACAGTTTTCCATAGTAAAAGGAATTTAAAAGCTACATTAATGTATTTGAAATAGGTGAACACTTATGTAAATAAAAGTGAGGTAAAGATAGGAGCAAGAACACTGTTTTAGATCTGAAAAGGCATTTCTGCAGGTAATTTCTACTGAGGTCAGCACAAGCACATTTCCTCTTCTGTGCAAAGGAGCAGGGTTGCTAAAACCAAGTATATTCTGAGAAAGTCCCCACTGATCACAGTACTAGAAATAGTGCCATCCATAAAAATCTTAAATCAAATATGGGGATGTAAGGGTCTGTTCAAGAACTAAACTGCAAAGCTACAGTATAATAAGGAATTCACATTTCATTATAACCTATTTAATTTATCTATCTATTGACTCCATGCTTACATGCCTTCCAATTTGTTTTCATATTGCTCATAGGTCACCTAATTTCACACTGGCCTCTTTTCCTAGCAGAGGCTCCTTTTTGAAGCATAGCACACTTAATCCTATGTTTCAAGTCCCTCCTGATAACTCTCTGTTTCCATTATTTCCTAATGCAAACTCTTTGGCAAAATAAAACTATTCACAGAAATTTCTGTGAACAGGCAATGAAATGTTAAAAACCAGAAACCTTTGTTGGTACCTTTGATCATAGGGTAGGATTCAAAATTCATCGAAATTTACGACGTTTTTTATTGGCTACTAAATTCTGCTTCAGAAGTGTGAATGTAGGAATATGCATATATTTAAATCCCAGACTACATACCAGTTGGAGAGGTTTTTATTGATTTACCAGCACTTGTGGATCATCTCCAGTGTCTACTGATACCAGTGCAATGACATCATGTGTACAGTGTCAACAGCAGCTCTAAGAAATCTTTACCTCAAAAACATCATTCCTAATATCTATTTGATAAATTCAACAGTTGGCTTCATTTTCACAAGCCAGTCTGCAGTTCATTTCCAGAATATTACAGCTGTTTTAATAACAGCATATTAACAGCTATCTACAAATGGCAGAATATAAAAATCTCGGAGAAGATATAAAGGACATATACATATGCAATTTATATAT
>NW_008240221.1:923813-974349 GCF_000691975.1 Corvus brachyrhynchos
TATATATATATATGCTTAGAAAAGTCTGATGATAGAAAAATATTTGCACTGGGAAGGAAAAATCCCCTATTAGGAGAGCAGCAAGGTGTACTGGCAAAAATGAAGACATTAACTACTCCTTCCTGAGGAGCTTTTACTGACTCAGTTAAAGGCCACAGCCCTGCTTTCCCCTCGTGCATGCTGAACATAGCTCTACCTGCAAAAGAATGTCTGTAAATCTGGTTTTACTGTGTAACTGGCATAGCACTGCTTCTCTGGAGAAGGTGAGAATTTGAGATGTACAGGCATGGCTGTATAGCAAAATGTTATTAGTGGTAGAAGATAAGACCACAGTCTGTTAGAATGGATACACTGAAAGTCAGGGAATATTTCACCTTTGCGTAAGAAAATGGATAGTCTGTAATCTAGGTGGGATTGAGCTCCAGATTATGGCACCTGGGTTTAAACATCTGCATGAGAACTATGTGTCAAAGCTGTCATGGAGCTGTGGGGCCCGTTCATTTAACAAGACCAGCACCCTTGTAGATCCCTGCCAGGCACATTCAGCTCTTAGCTGTCATAATCAAAGAATGGAGTGTCTCACAAGTCAACCCAGTGTGGCCATAATGCATACTCTAAGAACAATTCAAATGGCATAAAGTACCTATTTGTAGGCAGGGGAAACCCACTCCCTCTTGACACAGTCAGTGACATTTATGGTAGAACTGATTAAAGGCCAGTGTCTACTTCACTGAAGTGGACAACTCTCCAGGATCCATTGATCCTGGAAGTGGAGTAAATGCAGCCTACAAGCATACAAGCACATTCTTAAGGTAGGTGAAATGTTCTGAAGTTCAATCCTACACGTAGGGTTTGATTCAGTTGTGCATATAGAGGCATGAAATGCCACTGGAGAAGATAGAGCAGTAAGGCTGATAAATACTACACTGGACCTACCTTTTTGAGTAGCAGCTGGAGGCCATATAAGTAACCCTAAGGCATCTAAAATGGTTCCACATGCTTTTTTTTTGTGTGAGCAAATGCACCACGCATTTTTAACAGCCTTAAGAATCCTACAAGAACTAATAATATTTTTAAAATAATATGGCTTGTTATTAATATTGCCATTGCTTATGGAAGCTTCAAGAAATTGTTCCATTTGCTCACAATTTAGAATACTGGACCTTTGTTACCCCAAGATAATTAAGTAGGATCAATTTACTCCATCCATCTTTTTAAGAAACTTTTCATCTTGTGGTACTCTCTTCTAACAATGGGCCTTTTTTCCCAAAACCTGATCTTATAAGGTAAGCCATTTATATGTCTCTGTTTCTACTTAAGATAGTGGTACTGAAAAACACACATGGCTGCTCTGCAGCTAAATTTCATATTTAGGTTACTCCATTGGGGTTTTTTTTTTTCCATGAAAGCACTGCTTTTAAAAAAAAACCTCTAGCCACAATTTGACCTTTAAACTGTTAAACCGGTACATTTCTTTTAGAAGTTAGTTACTCTTGTTGCAAGAATTTTCTCCTTGAGACCATAAGTACTATGTGAATACTCCCTGCAAGCAATCTCCCAGTAATTATATTGTACCTTTTAAGTAAAGGTAACATAAATTCAAAATTTTAATGATGGATCTCTCTGAGTTAAATAAATGTTACACCATTATGAAGAAAGTTAAACTGAAATACGAACACTAATACTGATATTTTACTAAAAGTCAGAAACTTAAATCCTCATGTGGTATCTGCACAAATGGTCAGAGTTTTACACCTCCTACTTCCTGAAGCCTCTGAGAGCTGCAGGCTGTGTAATACATTTGACAACTCAGGTAACACCTCAGGTCACATACCAGAATCCCTTCACGGTAGGTACCATAAAACACTGACTAGAAAAACAACTCTGAGCCTAAACAATAAATAGGAACTATGTGCACAAAGTCTGGGAGGTTGAAGTAAGGGTAAGGCTTCTGGGTGAAGCTACAAAGGATTGTCAAAGAAAGAATCAAAGGAAATAGTTACAGGCAAGAGAAGAAAGAAGTACACTTTTCACCTCTGTATCTAGAACTGACTATAAAACAAGATCAAATTGGTTTAGCTAGCTAAAGGGTACAGAAGTTCAACTGAGGTCTGCCTGGAGAGGGTGACAAATTAGGGACATCAACTTGACATATTTGAAGTAACAAAGTTTTATATTAGCGATTATATAATAAGAAATTTGCTCTGACATTATACTCATTTGCAGGCCTAGATTCCCTGCCAGAGCTCCAAAAAATCCTTGTTTCTTCATCATCTAACATCTAAAATGGCAGCAAGTTTTATCCCTAAGAGATTGGCCACTTTCTCCTGCTTTTACAAGCTATGAAAAATGTTATCATCAAAGCTCTCTTATTTTTGTCAAGTTTATGAAAAAATCAAGCTTTGTATTTCTTTTGTCAAATATTTACATTTCATTAGTTTTAAATACTGTTCCATATTCTACATATATTGTTTTAAACAAGCATGTTCATTACCAAATGAATAAAAGTACTTTGGTTTTATGGAACTCTTTCCTGAAATTCTTCAGTTCCATGCTCTGATGTTTGAGAATCAAGAATGTGTTTGACATCTCTGAAAATCAGGGGGACTCAGATATGTCTTACAAAGTCTGCCCCAAGGTAATTTGTCCAGAAATATCCAATAAAGCAATAGGAAACTTACAGTTACAGTCATGCATGTTTTTTTTCCCCTAATATTCTCTGTATATTATACATTCAAATGAAGGTCTGTATCTGCAAGGGCTTGCATTAAAAAAAATTGTGTGTCTGGATTTCCAGTTACCTACAAATACATGTAAGCAGATTATTTTTTGAAGTAATAAATAATGAAATTCAAAAGCAACAGAGAAATGCCATGACAAAAAGCTGTATTTTAAATCTTATTGAAATAATAAACATAAGTGAAAAACGTAAGTCATAGTTACTCACCTACGATGAGTAAGAAAACTACCACTGACATGTCCGGAGCCATCACATCCTGGTGTTGGACATGACATTCCTTCCGTCTTCACTGACTTCCAAGAGAACTGTGAGCCATTTAGGTATCCATCCTTTTGCCTTTTGGCAGCAAGAGGACACCCTGATGCACTGCGATGGGATGCGTATTTTCCAGTTATATGACCCTGACCATCACAGCCAGGAACTGGACATCTGGATAGCAGATAGAAGAGATAAACTTTATTGTTTTGACATTATACATGGTAGCCTCTAAAATAAAGTCTAAATAAACCTGACATGAAAAGGAAAGAATAATCCTACACTGTGGTGGCAAAAGTAGTCGAGATACCCTGTAGTGGGTAAAATTACAAGCAGAACTTTACAATTTGAAGAAAAATGAGTTCTTTGATAAATTCCAAGGAGACTAACCAGTAGACTCAGTCACAGCTGTTGACATTATGCCATTGCAACAAAAGGACTGAGATCCGTATTCCAATTGCAGGTGTTTATCACAGTAAAACATCACAGTGGAATTGAAATGTTTGCTACTGAGCTCTGATCAGCAGTGAAATTGCCCATAAAACCCTACTTAGCATAGAATATTACTTAGTATAATCCTTGCTACATTTTATTTATAGGTATGGAACCCAAAGAAGACTTGTCCAAAGTCATGAAAACGTCACATATACACAGTTAATTATGACATGATCAGAGCACCTCATTAGAAATGCTCATCTCCTTTAACCACTCTTTGATTATATCAAACTATGTGCTACAGCCCAGAGACCAATGAAGGCAGTTCTGTATTCATCTGATGGTTCTCCTTAATTGGGAATCCCCCCACACAGTTTCTCTGTTAAAGCTAAAAAATTCTGCGAAAAACCAAATAACCAAGGTTAGAAGGAACAGGTTAGAATCTTTGAAGTGAAATGTTTAAAGAAAATCATGGTAAATTTTTCTTCAGTGTGTTGCTACATAACATGTCTAAACTAAAGGCCAATTACTTCACTGTTTGTGAACTAAAATATTGCTGCAACTCTCCACTGAGGATCTGGTCCTGAATAGTCTAAGCATGTTCAGTGGCCACTGATATCAGACCGCCTTCCAAGAAGAAACCAAGACCTATTGGTAGGCATTTGTTTCTGTTGCAAACTGCATGAACAATCAGATTTATTGCAGCAGTCTCATATAAACACTCAATTCCATAACAACCTTTATTTAGCATGTATGTTTTGCCTGTAGTATACAAACATCTTTAAGGGGAATTCAGGAGATAAAGATCTAAGTGATTTTTTAATATCGTGAAAATGAAGAATTTTAAACTATTTCTAAATTATATAAGATTGTATCCTTGACTATTGAGGTATTCTTTGCTGAAAAAAGCACAGATACTAGACTTGCTCATAGAAATCAATGTGGTCATCCACTCTTGGATAACTATCACACAATAACATTTATGCCTTAAAAAAACCTGAATATACATAACACCTTATAAAACACACAAAGGCCCTTTGACAATATTTGTTCTCACCTAATTGGCTCTTGGTCTTCTTTGTCTTCCTTGCTTTGTGCTATCCTGATTCCACTTTTCTTTGCTCGTGGACAGCCTGAAAGACTGTGTGAAAGAAAACATTTTAGAATGCAATTTTTCATTCTTGGGTACACTTTACAGGAATACACTTTCTATCTGAGAAACTGGCAAAATAGGCAATCCTGACCAGTTTCCACAATCAAAGCTCAGGTGGGTTAAATTAGGAGAGCTGCAGCAGCCACCACGAGGGGGAATCCGCGCGTGTGGGTTTGTGATGCACGACAGGACTGCTGGCGCTGTGCAGACCACACGCACAGAAACTCCCCGAGGAGTCAGGGAAGACAGCTTTTAAACCCTCTGCCTAATCATTCCTTCAGCTGACTCAGCAGCAGCAATGGCATCTTTAAAAGGAATAGAAGCCATTGTTTCAGGCTTGAGAGACATTATGTCCTCTGTGTCTGAGAGGGACGGAAGAATAGAAAAGACAGGAGTATCTCCTCGTAGGACTAAGGATTTCTTTTGGGAGCACATTAGAAACATTATCAAACCTTCTCAAACATCCCATAAGAATCCTATAGAATGACTGAATAAAAACATGACAGAGCTCAGAGCTTTCAATGCCTTCCAGAGAAGGAGTTCAAGTGCTCAGAATTTACACAGACAGAAAGATTTGGTAGAGACAAAGTTATACGTTAGGCTAACCAATGTTACATTTAACGAAAGACTGAGAATGTTGTTTTCAACTACACAAGCTCATCTTTCCTTTGCATATGAAGAATTCAATATAGAAACCACTTAGTAGACTTGACAATGACCTTAACAGATTTTTAAAGATTTTTTTAGGTAGTTGGTATCTGAGGATACAAGAATGTCTGTGGAAAAAATCATGCTTTGTCCTCTATTTAAGTGTTATTCCCATCTTAACTACCAACACTGAAAAAAGAAATCCACCAGTAGAACACCTTCAAGCGTTGACACAAGAGACAAAGAAGTGTCACCAAAGAAAAATTTCCCTAGAGAAAGAAACAAAATAGAAGATTAAATTTCTGTTTTCAGCATGACAAAAGGTACTTGAGTGTTGTGTAGTAGGTCCTGTCTTTGCGAAGAAGAGACAGAAAAAGTGGTAACAAAATTTTCAGTTATTTTGTCTTGTCAAAACCAGTGAGGACTGAGGGGATGAAGCAGAGAAAAAGGTGATGCAATCACAGGCAGAATTCTGTGTTAGAAAATGAAGAATAGACAAACCCAGAGTTTACATGTTGAAAAGTCATAAATAAGTCAATTAAAGAAAGAGAGAAATGCTGCAACAAGATTTTGGACAACGTATATTATCTAGAAACTTTTAGTGAGATGTCATGGCTACATCTACAGTGCTAAACAGAAGGAACCTAGAACTGCTGCTTTGACCCAAGACCAGAAAGTTCACATTTGTAGAGCTAAGCTCTCTGTCTCTGTAAAGCAGGACAGCTACACCTGTATTGTCTGTAAAGAATAATCTGGACCCACACTGAGTCCCAAATCATTTCTTAGAATTGCCTGGGAGACTTTTAGTAGCCTGGGGTCAGTGTCACACCAGGGATCATGTCAGCATTACTGGAGCAGGCATCTGCACTCTGATATATGGATCTGTGCTCTCATCCCATTTCATTTTTCATTTTAAATGTAACCATTTTCCTTTTCAAAGCAAACTGCTGTTTATTCCAACTTGCACAGTGGATACCAAAGTACCATAGTTCCTTGTGTACAAACTAAATCTGAGAAAGCCTGTGCCAATTAAGGAAAATTTTCTTCAAAAATAATAATGTTGCCTGTAAGAAAGAAGTAGGAGGAAGGGAGTCTGAGGGATTCAGAATAAGAGGAAGCTGGCTCTAGGGCAAGGGAAAAGTTCAGAAACAGGCTGGTTCACTGCCTGGCATAAAACCTGGTCTGCAGAAAGTGAAGGGGAGGGGATGGGAGTTAAAGATACCCCTCCTTTATCTCTGAGACTAGTTGTACTCACTGTGCAAGAATAATCAGAATTTTCATCTGAAAAGTAAACAGTTAATAGAAATTACTCAGAAAGCAGTACTTTTTTTAGTAGGTGTACAGATGGGTATTCTTGTAGATGATGACATTTTCATAAAAAAATCTGAACAAAGAAATTCTGCCTTGACTAATGATTTAAAGCTTTCTACATATTAAATCAATTTAATTATCACCTACTTATTGGTATTTTGGTGTATCATCTCTCTGTAATAGATCTTTCTATTCCGCCACTATGATTTATTAGAAATTTTAAGACCTTTCAGGTCTTCTAAACAGACAGTTCCAACAGACAGCTTCTGAGGCTATGATTAATTCATCTTTCCTCTGACAGCAGATCCATCGAGAAAACAGATGTCAAGTATGAGCCTTTGCTTAAATTTTTTTATCCTATAATAACCAAAGCTATTACAAGGTAAGCATAGTACTTCATTTTTCTATGAGTTTAATTCCTCATATATGAAGACAAAAGACAGGGAGGGATGCTCAACAGCAGTACATGCTGCTGTTACTTCTTGCATAAATTGAAGTGGTATGTGGAACTACAGAATTATGGCAGTGAAATCTGCCTCATGTGTGCTTGCTGTTGAGCAGCCATTTTAAAGACAGATGATACCCAGACATCTCGGCAGCCATTTACGAGAGAAGTTTGTCATTCCCTTCCTTCTGAAACTGAGAGGGTGGTAACTGATGGTATCAAATACAAACAAAAATGCTAACTCAGATACAGACAGACCTAAATGCTAATTTGCAGTTTGGGAATTAGAAAGCCTAACTGACAACATGCTGTGGGGTCTTTCACGCTTAACAGCTCCAGATTTAGGCTACTGGTTTTCTGCCCTTTAAAAGATTTCATTTTGCCAGCCTCCCACCTCAGAAATGGCCTTGACAGATATCATGATCTGAACAGGGTAAGGCTGGTTCTGTGTAAATGTGACAGGTCTCTTGGGGACATCTGTGGATTTAAGCAAAGAAAATGTTACTTGACTGACTACGTGTCAGTGCTTCTGTGCCTGCAGGCAGCCAAAGACATGGGGTTGCCAGAGGCCTTTTTGGAAGAGAAATGAAGGAGTTATGTGGTCAATATAGACACGGTAGCATTTCAAAAGGCTGCATGTGTTAAATTCCAATGGACTAGACAAATGCAGTATCTCTTTGTTTTGTAAAATTACTTTTTATATCTTTATATGTACTTAATTATGTTGCACAATCAAATGAAAACTGGGTCCAGTAGTCATCTGCAGAAATACAAGAATGTAAGAATTTACAGACAAAAGGAGGTAACACCATTCAGCTCATGGTCCAGTCCAGTTCAGTCCTATAGTGGCCAGGAGACAATGCACAGGGAAAGGGTTTAAAAAATGAGTCAACATTCAGTGATTCTCCCCTGCCAACCTCGCCAGCTTTCAGGTTTCTTGTTAGCAACACCGTTCTTCTGCATCTTCACTCTCCTACCTGCTTCTGGTTAAATAGATGATCAAACACATAAATAGCTTCCCTGAAGTTGGGGTTGAGTTACAACAAGCATAATGTTGGTAGAGTGTTAGCTGGTAAGTTTACATATAGTGAAATGTAGCTCTAAATTTGACCTTAAATTCCTCTGAAAGTGTGATTTAATCTCCTGCATCATGTAAGTGCTTTTAAAATGCTTATCTCTTCTCCTTTATAATGTTATTTGTATTTTTGATATTTAATGCTGCATTACAGAAATCAATATTGTGATCTTTCATTTTCACAGTACACAAAATATGGTATGTTCCCAATCTCTTATTTTGTTTATGTTTTGACTTTGAACTATTTGTTTCTTTTAGTGGGAATACATTTAAACTGGGAATTTGTATATTGACTAGTTATAGCCAGCTGTAAAACTACAGGGACTCGGTGAAGAAAGTTGTCCTGGGATGATGTTATGAAGCCGCTTTATTCCTTAACCGCCCGCTCAATGCCCAAGGACGCTGTGCCTTTACGATGGACCCAGGGGCGGGGCCGGAGCCACGGACCCGAGGGGGCGGTTGAACGGCTCAGCCCAAAGGCTCAGGGGCTCCAGGGCCTGGGCAGGGGCTTGGGGAGGCTCGGGAGGGAGTGCGCCAGGAGCACTGTGCTGTTTTTTGGGTTTCTTTTGTGTTCCAGCTAGCTGGGAAAAGGTTCTGTTGGTTTTTTTCTTGTTCTTTTTTTCCCTTTCCTTCCCCTTGCCTCACTGCCTTCCTTCCCTCCTTGCCGGTCTGGGGAGCCTGCGGGGGTGGCCCCAACGGGCCTGCGGGGTGGCTCTGGCTGGTCCGAGTCCCGGTGTCTGTTCCCTCTCCGGGAATTTGTTGTATTTTGAAGGGTTTTTTTATCCTGTTCTACCCTGTTTTGTTTGTATGTTAATAAACAGTTTGGTTTCTTCTTTCCACTTTCACTTCCTGTGACCCATTTGTCTCATTGATGGAGGAAACAGGGAGGAACACTCATTCCGGAGTGTTTCCTCCTGAAGTTTTGTCTCAAAAACCAAGACAAAAGTAAATATCCAGATTCAACAGTACTAGCCTGTGTGGGAATAAAGAGCCTTTACTAACACGAGAGAGATGGACTACACTATTATTCACTGTTATTCTTTGATTAAACAGTAGATAGATATTTACAAAATATGGCACAGCTCTTCTCTACTGATTTAGTTTTCAAATAGCCACAGGGGAATTGCTAATTACAGAGCATTTATACCATTACCTCTACAGTGGTAGTTGATCACTGCAATTGATCAATATCCTAATTAGTGAATGAGAAGTGTTCTTTGGCCCTTGGTAAAGTTATAGTTTAGGCAGTTAAGGTAACAGCTTTCATCCGTAAATTTCTCTTTCCATTCTTCTGGCTTGATGTAATACAATGTGTTGCAATTTAAGGACAAGCCAAACTTTTTTTCTGAAATGTACTAACAAGACTAGTACATATTAGATGAAAGAGGTTTAAAGCTGATTAAAGTTGGTAAGGCTTCATCTGGGAGAGGAGGTAAAGAACGGGGTCCAATTTTGCATTTCAAGGAATATGAAGTGAGACTGGAAGAGACTGACATGAACATTCAGGAAATACAATTTGTGGGGAAAAAAATGCAGGAGTAGGATTTGAGTCCAGACTGTGAAGAGTAAAGTCGTTCAGAATGTAAAGCAACAAACATGAATGCTGAATTGCTTCCTTGGGCTACTAGAGAAGGTAGAAAAACTGAATTTATTTTGTACAAAGACCTTGCTAGATATTAGCAAAAATGTTCCCGCCTATTTGGATAGTGAGTAATGCTGAAGCTGAGAAATGTTATTCATTAATGGTTAATATGAGTTAGACCAACGCATGTCTGTGCAACACTCAATCCTACTTCAGTATTCAGAGCGTGGTTAGGTCAGTTGAGGTACCTTCTAGCCCTGCAGTTATTTGATTTAAATAACAAAACCTTGTCTTTACATACCTTCGATGAGAAGCATAATTTCCAGTAATATGCCCAGAGCCATCACACCCAGGGGTGGGACACCTAGAATAACAATGGAAGAGACATTGAGCAGTTACTCACAGGAAAGACATAACTGCCCATTTAAAAATATTCATTGGCTTAGTCCTTGTTTCCTCAGGTGCCAGCCTTTGGGACCCCTAACCATTGCTAAACCTGAGCTTAATTCCACACCAGGGACAAACATAGTTTTTCATTCATAAAATGTTTTTGTTTGCTACTCCTCAGTTGCTCACTCAAATGCTTCCTGGATATCTCAAGTACAGGCAGATTACTGGAGACTTCCCAGCAATCCAGCATCCTTACACTGCCAGGAATGAGTCGGGTTGACAGCAAATGGACTATCCCCATGGTGTATGCTTAGGTAGTGGCTAACATTTCAGCAAGTAATTTTCTTTTCCACTGGAGCTATTGCTCTAATCCCCCTGCACAGTGTCATGAGGTTGCACCATGAAGAGACCCCTTCACCTCTCCATGAAGCAAAGGAAATGGCTAAGAAAAACAAAATGTGTAGACAGGGAAGTAATGCTGGCCGCTTGCAGAGAAATGGTAACCCACCCAAACACCAAGCTACAGCACCAGACAGAAATTATACATCCCTCAGTGGAATTTCTAACAGTGGAATGACATTAGAGCCATCAAAGAAAATGGTTTTTTCTACATTGCAAAGATGATTGTGATCATCACAGAAAAAGCTACATTAGAATGCTAAGAAAAATCATTAGTTGGTATTTGAACTGCTATACTAAATCACAGAAAAGACAAAGTATTAATTCATATGCATTTTACTGAACAGACAAATGCTGTTTGAATTCCAAAAAGTCACTTTTCTTGAGTCTGAGTTTTGAATTTTAGCTATGCTATTTAAAGCTTCATTTGGAGAAAGCATTCAAATTCAAAAAAGCTTGCTCACAAATTCAGATGTTGCATTCTAAAACACAAGATTTCTATAACATTGAATTTTTTCACTGTTTGAATCAGGAGTTCATGCAGACTTTGGCTTTCACCCTTTAGTTACATGTCTGCTTTCCTCAAAGTTGGTCCATACTGGTAAACCTTTGTTTCACAAGGTTTCTGCAGAGACTTGAACATTCAGTGCAACTGAGTTGTCGAGTTCCATTAAGCTGAATTTTAGCTGTTTTAAGCTAGTGAGCATTACCTACTTCTAAGGAGCTCTGCAGGGCCAAACTTCAAACATGATTATTGATACCTTGAAAGACAAATTAAACTGGAATGTATTCAATGAAGTTCCCATATAATCTTCATCTGGACCCACTCAGTTATTCTATAGAAAACATTAAAATACGGTAGCAGTTCTCAGATGTGAGCTGGTAAAATCTGTGGGGTTCCCTACAACACTGAAGTTTCTCTTCTTCATCCCAAAGAAGCTGTGCACTTTGGACAAGAAATCTAAACAACATGCTTAGAGACAATTCTCCTCTCTTGCTTTGTCTTTGCACAGGACCAAATACATGACTGTGGTCTTGCATGGAAGGTGTCTTAACATGGCTCTTAATATCTTAAAGACCAACATAGAGGTTGACATCACACATCAATCTTTCTGCTTATAGAAATATAAAGCCTGTAATTTCTGCATAGATCCTTCTGATACCAATTATGTAAAAATATGATCCTTGATAAAGGAGTCGTAACTCAGTCCATATGGCTCCTACCCTTCATTCTTTGTTGTGGTTGCACATGGCTAGCATTAACTTTGGTTATTTCTTTAAAAAAATAAGAGGTCAGGGTATCTTATGTGATATAATTTAAATACTCTATATCTATATATATATATATGTTCTCATTATTTATATTTATTTTTAGGCAAATGTTTTGAGATCTACAGATAGACAATCTCTTGCTTCATGTGATTTTTTTTTTTTTTTTCCATGCTAGGTAGCTTCAGTGGTCTGTAATGTCTATCTTGTATTTCTATCAAGACTAGCTGCATCACTGAAGCCTCTTAAGATGCTGAATCAAAAGATACGGGGGTAAGAATTAATTAAAGAAATTGACTAAATTTTGGCTCTAATTGTCCATGGCATTTACCTGATTAAAGGAGAACCCAGAGCCATGGGACTATTCCTCTGCAGACTGTCTGAGGTAACGACAATGATTTCTTCTTTATGAACCCATGATTTGAAGCCACCAATTTCCTCTCCAGACTTTCTATCCTTTCAAGGATAAGCTATTAGCAAAACTGAACAATGTTTTTCTCATCTTTTCCAAGACTTTTCGTTACAGGCAGCATGATTGATAGTGTCTTAACAAACAGGATTTTTAAGATGCACCAGTATATCCCATCAATCAGTCTCAAAATAAGACCATTGCACCTCAACCATTTGGACAGTCTTACACAATTTAAAAGCTAGCTTATTTCTGTGTTGTTTAAAAAAAAAAAATTAAGCAACTGAAGCTAAAGAAGAAATCACCCTGCTGTAAATTTAATTTAATATCTTCAGAAACGGCTTTGCACAGTTCATATCAGTTTAAAATCCTACTTTTGATTAAACCAGATGAGATCTTTATGTTGGCAAGGATTTCAGAAAGACCTTTAAAATTTTGATTTTGGCACTATAATATTTGTTTTCAAATCTCATAAGCTTATATTTACCTTCATATAACAGATGAAATAGGAGTTTAGTGCACTTGGTAAGAACATTTTAAAATTCTGAAACACTTATATTTCTTGATGTTTCCATTCTATGGGAAGTGCTTCTAAGAATGTGACACATAGGATGCAGATATGCAGCAGTCTGTTACAACTATGAAGCTATTACAATATTTACTTGCTATCCTAAACAGATTAGATAAGGAGACAACCCTAAGTTCTTGTTCTATTGGAATTGGCAGTCTGTATTTTCCAAATATCTGAGCATATGTAAGACTTGCACATACCTTACTACTTTGCTATCATTTACTACCTATATATATTTGACTTAATCAATCATATATACATACAACAGTGCCAGAAAAACGTATGCACAGGTGCTTGTAAGAGGCAGGTGATGTGAAACTTTGAAAATGACTATCAGAGTATGTGGAAAAAGAGAGCTGCAGTTTTCCTTGCTTACTTAAAGTAAATCTAATTTGGCAGGATCAGAAACTCATTTGTAGAATCTACATAATAGCTTATTGCAGCACAGGAAATATTTTAGTACTGTAATGAGGGAGGTGACAAAAGGAACTGACTCTCTGAAGAGTGATGTTCAGAACATAGAATACTAGCACTTGACTACAAATTCAGGGCATCCAGTAAAAGAAAGGGCTTGTCAGGGAAGCGGAATGCAGTTAGCAGTGCCTTGATGTCCCATTCATTTCACAGACCATCCGAGAGAAGCATTTTTGGGAAAATAAGCAGAAGCAGAAAGTAGGGCAGGCAGCAGAACAACAACAGCTGTGGCAGCTGGATTCAGTATTGGGCTTAGATTCAATAGCAGGAAGAAAAAAGGTGAGAGTTAAATTGAGAAAAATACACTTAAGCTCTGCTACTGATTCTTCACTGTGGAAAGATTGAAGGTGTGCAGCAATTAAAATTCTGGCAGCCTGAGGAACTCAGGGAGGTTCCTGGGACTGGGGAGGAAATGGATGCAATGCCCAAATGAGCTCTGGCAGGGTTGGTCCAAATGCCAATGGTTAAAAGTCTTGTTGAAACCTGAGCTCACAAGACCCCCCAGCTCTCACCAGCATAGGGCACTACAAATAAGACCCATATTTAAACCTGTATTCCTAGGCTTTTATCCAGGTCCACAGGAGCAAGATAAGCTTACATGTAGTGTACGTACTTAGTTTGACAGCTTTACTAGCATGAGAGCAAATAGGATTTTACACAAAGTGCAAAGACAGAACTGCAGTAGTTTTGTCCTCATTATTGTGTATGACTTTGGTTGACTTACTTTTTCAAATTATTTTAAAACATAATAGATCCAAAACATACTGATAAAGACATAAAAAGTACTTCAACATTTTACTTTTGTGCTGAGGATATCAGCTCCCATGGAAAAGAATTAAACCATCAATCTCTCTCACACTGGCCAATTGCAATGACTTCCTACAAAATACCTTTCATGACCCATCATCAGTAAGCTGATGTATCAGCACTAAAGACTGATGTTACCTTTACTGTGTAGTTTACAGCACTTAGTACCTACTACATTGTGCATCCAATCTTCCCTTGTGAAGAAAGTGAACACAAGTATAAGTCTATCAGAGAGAATATCCTATAAATTACTAATTAACTATTTTATAATTGTTTCCTGTGGGATTTTTTCATAGCAGAATGTAGAATTTTTTTATTGTGTGGTGGTTTCCATCTATTTGAGATTCTGTTTTATTTGACTGAATCACCAGGAATGGAATTCATAGGTTGGGAGGCTGGAAGACAGACACAATAATACTTGCATTTCTATTTTTTTGTCTGAAGATCTGAGTATTTTAAAAACATTACTGGATAAAATCTCACAATACTGCTTTGGAAAATGGAAGGATTTGTCAGAGGAAAATTGGAGAATAAAGAGTCTAAATTACTTTACACAGAAGAGGAAAATATGCTAGAAGTATAGATTCTTATTCACTGCTCTGTTTGCAGCTAAGAAGCTGTATGTCTTCTGAAACTGCATGTGGATTCATAAATTATGGTGGTTTGTTTTGGTTTTTTTTCTAGTGAGGTAGTCCCAGAACAAAAGGTTACGGAAGTAAAATTGTAAAGAAATTGCATTTGCAGTTCCCTGAATTGAATATGTGAGAGAGGAGAAAAAAAGGAGAGGGCAAGAAAGGAAGGAATGAGAAGAAGCTCTGTCAAATTAAAAACTGCTTTTTCTGTGGGGTATAGTAAGTTTATTGTGTGTCTATCCCTTTATGAATTTGAGGGCTTGTCAAAAATGGCAGGTTTGCTGCTTTTGACATATAAGTCCTCTTTTTAACTAGTTAAGAGGCGAAAAGAGAGAACAAGCTTTCCTCCAGTTCCGTCCTCTGCCACTCACCACTAACCTGTAGGGAGCATTCCAGGGTGAGAAACAAGATCATGAACAGAGCTGTGTGGTCCTCAGCACAGATTTTCGGCCACAGGTGTGTCAGTAAGTCAGTGTTGTGGCTGTTGTTATGAGAACACCGCCTTAGCAGGAGATGGACAGATAGCAGCAACTCATTTTGTCTTTATGCTTCTGAGTAGTCACAGCAATGCCTCCCAGCCATTACTGTTCTAGCCAGCTCTGTGAAAGCAATCTGGATGTATAAATATCTAAAAATCTTATTTTCAGGCCCAGGTATTTTGGTAGATTTTCAAGCTCTAATTAAGTATGTGAAGTGGGAATGCTGCTGATTCTTTTCCTCATGATGGCACAGAAAAGCCGTTGTCTGATCTAATTCCAGTATGAATACAGATATTTTCCACTTTAATCCTGTTGTCTTTTATTGTCTATTTTTACCATACCATTTGATTTCAGAATTCCAGTGATGATACTTTCTTTAGATACCTAGACAAAAACCTTCTACCTACACAACCTATCTATGAACTTGCAATGAAAAACAGTTTTGTTAGGATGGATTTCTTTTCCCTTAATTTTCCCCAGTGAGGTGCCATATCTACATACTTCTTCACTCTATTTTACTCCTTACATTTTCTTTCCTGGTGCCTCTTTCACCCTATTTTCAATCTGCTGTCCTTTTCCTGCAGTGCTCCATAGTTTGCTTTCCATCCATATTCCTCTCCAGCACTTCTCTTCTGCATTCTACTCCCTCATTTCCCAAAACCTTTTCTTCTTCATTGTCTCTTTTGACTCTTTAAAATTTTCTCTGTTTTGCTTCTTTTATTTTCTCTGTCCCCTTTGGCTGATGTCTTCAATCTCTGATCCTCCCTCATCCTTCCTCCTTTCATGATCCCTAATAACCTTGAAGTTGATGTTTCTTTCTTCTTTCCTCCTTCATCTTTGTGGGTTTTTTTCCCATTATCTCTTCTTTCATCACCCTTGTTGTCCTCCTGCTCTTTTCTCCCAAATGATTTTATAATTCCTAAAATCTGCATTGCTTGTGGTCCTCTCACATTGCTGAAATGACTGGGTACACATTGTGCCCTTGTGTCAGAGGAGAAAGTGCTGTGTGTGAAACCTTAATACAGAATTTATCGGCTGTCAAGACTCAATGAGTCATTTTAAGTATCTTGCCCTCTCTTATTTTTATTAAAGTCCTTGTGAGCTTTATCACTGGCTTCAAAAGGAGCAGAAACAGGCTAACACCAGGCACTTCTGGAAATTGCATGCAGAGCTCATTTGAGGTAATTTGAATTGGTTCAAGAGGCAGCATAAACTCTGAGACAGTCATGCAGATAATGAATATTTCAAGGGGATCTTACATCTATGGTTTCATGTTCAAGGCTAAATTTATGTTCCAATCCTCACAAATGTACCTATAATGACCATGCAAAGTCAGACCCTTATAAATATCAAAGTTTCATAAAGATGCATTGTAAGCCAAAAAAAAAAAAAGTTAAATTTAGATAATTTAGATTCATATGTTAATTATGTCTCTCTATTTGTTCTACCTAGAAGGAGTACTCAATCACTGAAATTTAGTTTTAGCAAAAGTGCTAAATATTACTTCTCCACATGTCTCACTGGAGGTAATAGGGAAATTTAAATGCCAAACCCAAAGCACATATAAAGGAAGAGGATTTCAGGAAATTACAAGAGTCAGCAAAAAATTGTGGTGGAAGGGCAAATGGGTGAATTTAGAAAAATCTTTTTCCATCTTGTCAGGGGTTTTTTTGGCATTGGATCCAACGCAGTTCCAGTTAAGAGTGGACAGGAGATCAGGGGGATCCAAACAAGGATACCTCCTGGTGGGGCATTACTAAGTCCTCTCAGAAGACACTGGGAGAAGTACAGATTGGAGATCAGAAAGAAGCATAGAATGGAAAGATTTGTTATTGCCACCTTCATCATACAGTCTTTCTATCCATGAAGGAACAAAGCCAGGCCTGTGGAGCTAGTCCAGGCATGAGACTAAAATAATTTTGGCTCAGAGGCTTCATGGAGTAACTTCAGTCTCTTGTATCTCTGCAGAGAGATTGCTCTGTCTCTTTCTCTTTGCCTCTAGAAATCCCCAGCAACGGAAAGGTTCTGAACTAGCGCTGGCTGACTGCATATTCCTCTCCTCAGATAAAATTTAATTAATTCCCTGATTTTCTGCATGTACTGTTTTTTCTGTCCTTAGCTGCTGCTATTATCTATATTGCACTCCTGCATTTTTTTAACTGTGTGGGGGTGAGAAATAACATGATATGTTTTTTAATTACACTGAAATCCATTTTCCTATAAACAGTCTAAAATGCATCATGCTGGCACATAAAATATTGCCTTGCACTTGAATGCACAGATACACACAATGAGTTTAAATTAATTATATTGCTTTAGAAAAAATATTCCTGTGCCTTCCATTACCACCTCTGCATGCTGCCTGTTTTGCTACCAGTCAGGGCTTCCCAGCTTCCCAGCAGCAAGTGCCATGACGTGCTGCCCGCTGTTCTCATATCTAGCATCAGCACATACCCCCTTAACATGCCAGTTGCCAAAGGCAGGGTATGTGCCTAATGTGAAATAGCTTCTGTGCACCACCCAGGGGGTGCTCTGTGCTCAGAAGCTGCCAGGGGGAAGCTGTGAATCAGTTCTCCCCCTGGGCACCTTGCCCACGCTTTCTCTCCTGCCAGCATCGCCTGCCTTGGAGGCAGCACCGGGCAGCTGCAGATCCCCTCCCTGCAGCAGAGAGCACTTCCTGGCACCACTGATGAATCAGTTCCAACATATGCAAATTCAAATGTTCATTTCCAAACAGCTCAGCCTTTGGAAAAAAAGCTTCATTAGTATATGAAGGAATAACATAAAATGATGGAGGCACAGAGAAAAATGCAGGAGAAGATAGCTGTAACATGCCCTACAACTAGGAACAAAGCCATGCAGATTCTCTTGTCTCCTAATAGCATTGCTGTAAGCCTGTGCTCAAAAAAAAAAAAAGAATCAAAAACCCACATCGGCTTTTTCAGTAAATTTATGTGGACACATTTGTCTCTGAAGAAGAATGTTCTATTCCTGGTTGGTCTATTAATATGGGAACCACTAAGCCTCTCAAGAGTATCTGCCACTCAGTCACCACACAGCAAGATTGGTCCAGGTTTGCCATACAGCCAGTGACAGGATTCCTATAGCTCCCTGCATGTGACAATGGGTCCAAGTGAAGCACTTGAAGACAGTAACACAGGTATAACATTTTGGTATTCTTCACCTTGAAAGGTGTCTTCAAAAGCTCGTATAACCAGTCTAACTTTTCTGTTTATGATGTAAATGGGAGTTTTAGCTCAAAATTAAATTAAAATTAGGCTGAATGTTGAGTACTTTGAAAATTCACTCTTTAAACTAAGTAATTTTTCCCCTGATAAGGAATGTCAACTATAGTCAGTAACCTGATGGTTACCTTGAACACCTTAAAATTATCAATAGAGTAATTCTTGAATTTTCATCTCTATGCTGCTGCCTCTCCCATGCTCTGCTCTTTTGTGCTTTGTGTATCTTGTCTTAGGTGAAGCAATTACCAAAGGGCCTGATGGGCCCAGCAGTATGACCTCGAAGCTGTCACTTCCTGTGAGTTTCGTGGAGGTTTGGAATGACTGCAAAACCGATGAATCTGGAATACTCAAAAGGTCAGCATCACAGCAAGGAATGCTGAAAAAAGCTATCAGATTAGGATTGCCAAAAGCAGAGGAAAAAAAAGATTACCAGCTTTCATGTAGTCTGTGGCCTTAACAATCCACTGAAGCTGTTGGTAGGAGATTGGGCACGAGACAACATTAGCCATTCCTTAGCTATTCTATTTATCTGTTTCTTGTTCAACTTGTGCATGCACAAACAACAAAGAGAAGGATTCTACAAGATCACGGGAAAGGAAACAGTTGGATCAAATGGATGGGGGGAAAAAAAGGCTGAGTGGGAAGGATGGAAAGAATAAGAGCATGAAGAAAGTCCAATTTATATGTTCTTCTTCAAAATGGTATATCTAGAATTAGTGTGTAAGACCAAGCTTAAGAAATATTTCTAGACCTATATAATTAAGAAAGAAGCAAGAGTCCTGCCTCTAATGCGAGTTCTCTCAGCCTAGCATTATGGCAAAGCCATAAATCAGTAGGATTGTAAACATCTCTGAGTTATCTGGGAAATACACCCAGGGCAGCATGAAGGCTAAGAAGTCTGCAAAAAACCCCCAAGCCCATTAAAATAATCCAACTGACAAAAAATGTAATGGGCTGAGATTTTCTTCACTATTAACAACTTTTTTCTTCCACTCCAGTTTCAAAGGAGCAATTAAAAACACGATTTTCAGTGCACATTCAGAAACATTAGGTAAAAAGAGTAGTTTGGTGTAAAATGCATTTAGGTGACTAATTCCATCTTAAGGCTGAGAGTTATGTTTTGCTCCAGATGCAGTCACTGTGTTGTACTCATTAGTAACCTTGAGAAGTGGTAATGTAGCATGAAGTTCCTTACGCTGGATGGACATTTACATGTCTTCTGCATGTTTGTGTTTCTCTCTGGAAACATATACTATCCAGTAACAGGGACAGGCTAACATTTGGATAAAGGGAGCAAACTCAAAGAGTTTTGCTTTCCCAGACAGATAAAGCAGAGATACTACTTTCTGTTTTGGGGTGAAGCATCTACAGCAAATGAGCACAATACTCCAGTTTTCATTTCATGAAAACAAGCAGCTTTTTCCCTCTAGGCCTAAAAACATTTGTCAGAAGCCTAAGTGAAGAAATATGAAAATACTGAGTGTGAATTATATCAGACTGTGAGAGGCAGTCTGGTCTAGTAAGAAGGCTAATGAACAGTGCAGCTAAGGGAAATCCAGTTTTGTTACTGATTTTCTGTGTGACTTTATACTAATTCTTGAAAACTTCTCAAAATTGCTCTAATTTTTCATCAGGCTGACTTAAGAGTCAGTGTGGAGCATGAATCTTATGTATAACCTCACTATTGAGCACTAAGTTACCTCAGACATGCAGTAAGCATATTTAATTCATACTGAAGGGAAAATTCCCTAGTGAGAGTTTAGTTATGAACCTGTCTGCAAGGAGGACAGTTGGGCAATACCACAGTTATGCCCATCCCAACAAGTATTCCATCCTACTGCCTGGAGGCAGACTCCACTGGTAGACACTGGGCAGGCAAACCAGACGTAATGAAGTAACACTTAGGAGGATACAACGTTTTTGTTTTCTTCCCAGCACTCTGAGAATCACAAATACTAAGGTGAAGGTTCGCACTGCTACAAGGCATTGCCTGACGGTTTTGGGCCTGAAGGACTTGATATCCAAGACTGAGGAAGTTAGCTTGCTCATTCTTATGGAAAAAAGTGTAAGGGAATCTTACTGCTGTCTTGGAATACCAAACAGGATGGAGCAGTGAAGGCATAACGAAAGTTTTCTCAGAGCTGCATGGCTGAAGGACAGCCTATAAAGGGATAACGTTCAGCATGGGAAAGCCAATTTATTATAAATGAAAAAAAACCCAACAAAAAAAAATCACTCTGGTCAAACACTGGAATAGTTGTGGGAACTCTACCCTTGGCAATACTCACAACTTGACTGGATATGGTCCTGAGCAACCTGTTCCAACTGGACTTGGTATGAGCAGGAGCTTGGACTAGCTAACATTTGGATATCCCTGTCTACATGATTTTGTAATTCTGTAATGCATCTTAAAAACTGTATCAGAGAGAATACTGTTTGGCCTCCTATTGGCAGTACAGATGCAGCCTTTAGTTAGAGACTATTTCAGAAAGATCATGCATTATTATTCTACTTGATTCCAGTCACTTCTGGATAGCTCAAGTTCAACCATCAGCAAATCTATCTGTATAGTTTTATAAATTCAAAATATTTGTGTATTTCCTTGTATTCATACATGTTCTTCTCAACAACTGAAAGTGATGATTTTGAAGTCCAGCTTGCAGAGTTAATGAATGTTCAGAAATTCTTAGTGTGGTAGATGAAGTGGATCACAACTAATATCCTGATCAGTGAGAGGAACTGCATATCCAAGATAATACTCCCAGCTTGTACTCTGAGCATCTGTCTGCCTCTGCTTTGGAATTTCCTGCTCCCCCTGAAAGGATGCTGCAGCTCTCTGGGTAGCAGTAAAAGAAACAACTGCTGTAAACACAGTATTCAATAACCTGAAATTGGTGTCATTTCACCCTAACCTGTCAGACTGGATGAGGCAGTTTGCACATTACGAGAACAAAGGAGACATCCCTTCAGTGAGGGCAGGAAACTCTGATAAGACCATTAGAACTGTTTCAAGCTAAACTCTTCATTTTTCTGTTGGAATCTGAGACTGTATTGATTAGCACTTAAGTAATAATTCCAGTTCCATGCAAGTGTTCCCAGGCATCATTAAGTAGAGTACTTGAGAATGAATTGTGCTTTTCATTGTCATGGGATATGCCCTCATGTCTTTTCTTACTTTGGCCTTCCTTTCTTTCTTCTCAGTTGAAAAAGGCAGAAAGTCCATGCTTTTGTACAATTTCCCCTTCGGCAACTTCCACAGGACAAGGCAGTGCAAGCTTGGTTTATATTGTAAACATCTCATGAAGGAGCTATATCAGGTTTGCAGTCTGAGAGCTGCAGAAATAGTTTCCCAAGCAGCTGCACAGTGCAAGGAGGTTGGAGGTTACAGCCAGGGATAAAGGCCCGTGCAGGACAATGGCCCTGTGTGGCTGCATGCAGTTCTTGGGCTCTGTTGTATCTCAGGGCTCAGAGCTCCCACGCACCACAGAGTTAGAAAAGCGAGGGGCTAACTTTGCCTTACATTACTTTTACAAGAAGGTTTCCCTCTGATTTTTTTAAACCAATAAACTTCCAAAACCACTTCCTGTTTTATTGTTCTTATAGTCAAATAACCCTGAGCATCTATTTACTGCTCCTTAGTCTGATTTCTAATCGACTTGGTTAGTGTTGATACAAACCTTGTCTAAACTTTGATTAACACTTTTCTTTTTCCAGGCTGGTGAAGAAGAATCATAACTTTCTATTACCAGAGTGAACGTTTACATCTTCTAGTCAAACTCTGCCAAAATATTTTTTTAAAAAAACACAATCCTGCCCCTTGACAAGGATTAGGAAGACTATTACGTGGGGCAGGAACCTAGCTGCAGTAAAAATTCTCTGTTTTGATTAGCTCAGAGGTTGGGATCCTCAACTATACATGAAATGGAAGAAGAACATCTTACTAACCTTCTTGCATGAAGTAGAGATAGGCATAATACACCCCCCCCCTTAGCACCCATCCAGATGTAGGAAAACCACTAATTTCACTATTAATATAGGCTCAGAGGAAGGTCAACTGCGGAATAAGTTATCCAGCAAACTACATCTTACAGAAATGTGTCCCATGGATTGCCACTTCCCAGTACTTATTGTTGTTAACTGTATCTCTTGCAGAGAATGTAATCCATTGGCATTATCTTTAAAAAAAGCCAATTTCCCCTTTTTATGGTGAGGGAAGTTTGTAAGAAAAAACACCCCTTGGATAAATATCTTATTCATTACATTTACTTTACCTTTGAATGGAAGTATCTTCATTGACATGAACAGACAAAAAGAAGTTTTTCTTAGCCTTAAAGACAATCCCACTACCTTCTGAATTTTAAGATGGAATAAAAATATTTTTGAGATTGTTTTTGATTATGTAAGACCTTATATGAAGATATAAACACATCTGGTCTGTGGTACATTAACATGCACAAGAATTTTGCAAAAATTGGAGATATGTGGTCCTGATGTGTTTACTTATTATGATTTGTGAATCAGCAGCACTTACTCTGGTTTCAGTAGAGTTAACACAAAAAAAATGGTATTAAAATCAGGTAAATTATTATTAAACATAGTATTCTGGATAATAGTTTTGCATACAAAATTTTCAGAAAATTACTTCTCATTTGCATTAAATATCAGTAATTTTTAATTTACAGAGGTTTATTTTATTGAATAGAATTCCAACAAAAGTTAAGAACTTCCTTACCAATACTTAATTAAACTTTAAAAATACTCTTTTCTTTAAAAACAAATAATGATAGGGCTCTGTCTATGCCAGTATCAACCTGAAACTGGTTTTGTCAAGTGGAAGAAGTGCAAACTCTACATGGAATTTGGCCTTATAATATTGTTCTCACTCCAGTAAAAACATGCTGCTCAGGGAAAGCTTTTCAAAGTTGCAGAACATAATCTTCGATCCAAAGCCAGCTAAAGACAGTGGGAGGTGTTCTACCGACACAGTTGCCCAGGGACACTGTGGATACCCCAACCCTGGAGGTACTTAAGGCCAGGTTGGATGGGGCTTTTGAGTAACCCAGTCTAGTGGAAAGTGTTCCTGCCCATGGCAGAGGGGTTGGAACTAGATGATCTTTAAGGTCCCTTCCAACCCAAACTTTTCTATGATTCTATTACTTAAAAGGATTTTGGATTAGGTCTCAGTAAAGAATTAGAACCATTGAAGGACTTTTCCTGTGAATGGGAATGTTGAGGATTAAACCTTACTTGGTTTAAAAAAGTAAAGAAAAATTCTGAATAATTTCATTCTTTCAGATTCTTCACACTCAAGTAACAAGAGTTGTATTCGGTGTTATTCAAAAGCAAGGCCCTTGGCCCTCCTTCATTAAACCTATACTTCTAGAAAATACTTACGCTTTCCTGACAGATGTTTCTTGATTAGTGCATCAGAAGAAAACAAACCACCACCTACAATGGTTCCTGGAGAAGTCTTGAGGAGAAACCCATAATCTATCATTTTAAAAAATTATTCAGTTATTTTCATATAAATTTTTATGATTTCCCTGGGGTTTTTTTCTGTAATTTTTTTTCAACTCTTCTTCACAGCGAACAAACCCAGCAATTTTTCTCTGCAGTGTCCAGCATAACCAACATTCACAGCTTTTAAATGAAATCTTATTTGTGAAATGCCCAGCAGTTACTGAATTCAGTCCCCATTAAAGAATAACTCTGGGATTTAGAAGAAAAAAAATACAAATATTTGTAAGAAATAATGAATATTTTAAAAATTTTTTTACCTATTGTCTGACAGCATGTCTGATTCATTACTGAAATAGGGATTCTGATCATGGTGTCAAAAACAATTGGTTTTTTACTTATTAAACTCTGAATTCAGCATTCAGTAGATTGCATTTAATGCAGGATCATTTTATTTCTTTTAGCTATCATCAGTTTATACAAGAAAATAAAAAACCCTAAGCTCATAGTTTTACTAGTAAAAGGAGTAAGTTGGAATTTTGTAATTCTTTAGAATACTTTTTGTGTGCACAATGTATTCAAGAAAAGTGCCAGACTAACCTAGAAAAAATAGTTCTCTACCTGTAAAAAAGAAAAGAAAGTCTATGACTTGGTTTTCTTATAAACTGCATTTGTATGTTTTGATTCTTTTCCTGTTTAATATAGAAGAAAAATACTTGGGTATCTAATCTATTTTGAATACATTATAGCTCTTTTAACTGATCATATGCTTTCATAATGATGTCCCTATTAATTTGCAGTCTGCAAATTTGGAAACTAGGTTCTGTTCATCTCAGTGTACTGTTAACTGAAGCCTGAAGAAGGCGTTTTCAATATCCCTCTGACTGACTACTTTACAGCTCATTATTTGAATGAAACTGTCAATACTATAACTATGGAAACTACATCTTAAATATAATTTATTTAGATACATTTTTGGAAGGGTCTGTCTTTTTTCCTTTTCCACAGTCCAAAAAATAATACCTAATAATAGTAATGTGCTTATACCTCAGTCCTCCTCTGCCTCCTTATTACAGCAAATATATACTGCTGAAGCTGAGTACAGTGGAAACACATTCAAGCGTACAAAAATAATTAATGATGGCCAGTGTTAAAGTACTCCTCAAAATTTAAGGTTGTTTCATACAACTGAGGCCATGCTGAAAGAGCACAGTGCTGTTATCTGTAGAAGGAGAGAAATCAACAGACTTTGAAGCAGTGGAAATTTTGTGTGTGTTAGGGTAGAAGAGCAGTTTTTACATGCAGATGAGCAAATGTAAATTCCACTTACTGGGAATACAAAAATATTGTAAAAGAAGATTATGATGAGGTGTTTATGAGGGATATGGGATATTTTAGAGATATAAAACATTGATATAGATACTACAGTGCTGCAAAAAATGTGTGCCACATAAAGTCCCAATAGCACTGAGATAAAAGTAAAGAGATGAACTTAACTGCATGGCAAAATCAGATGTTACTGTGCAGATACAGACACCACATAATCGAGTTAGCAACTGGCCATTTTAAGAAACCAAATAATGCAAGGAATTTTATAACTTCAAAAAATTTAAATAAGGCAATCAAACATGAATGCTAACCCAAGAGAGTAGCTGAGGGCATCTGCCCAGATCATCACTGTTGTATCTTAGCGTAACTCCACCAAAGGCAGCAGAGCTACGCTAATTTACACCAACTGAGGATCCGGACAATCATGTTTAGGACTTCAAGTGACAAAATTGCTTTTATTTTTGGGGTATATATTAAAGGGTTTTGGCAAGTCTGACCAAACACAGAAAGTGCAAAACACTGCATTTTTAATTCCCCTTTTAGCGACTGTACAGTTTATGCAACTTCCCATCGGGATCGCCTCAGCACTTGGGATATACCACAGCATCATGTTGCAGATCTTTGCAGATCTGGATGGAATGAGCAATTGGTTATGATCTGTTGATTTGAAGCAAAAATGATCAACATCACAATGGGAGTTTGCACAATTACCAAATTGTGCCAAAGAAAAGACCCTTGAATTGATTACAAGCAAATGCCAGGCTGAATGAGATTAATTATGTAAGACAAGTTAAATGACAAAGAAGTATGACCAAACCCAAGGAAGACAGAGGCAACTGTACAAATGGAAAAACTCCAAGACAAGAAGGCCTTAGAGAGATTCATTGGGCATATTAACATAGCTAAACAAATTCATTTATCATTAATCACAATTAAGTGCTCCTCTCAGAATAGTTGCTTAGAAACTGCACAGAATGGCACTAGAATGACTGACAAGAGAAAAGTTTCAAAAATTAAAATAAACCATCAAACATTCACACTGAAATATTTGGTGATTAGTGAAGAGCTAGGAACTAAGGAGTGTATCATCAAAACTGCCTAAGTTGTTATTGCAGACACTGAATTTCACTTTCGAAGTTAGGCATATAGAAGTTGCAGGGATGTGGATGCCCAGCACTTACATTCCTTCAAAAGCAAAGTTTAGACTCTTTAGGCCATACAGGTTGCTTCAAAAAAATTCTCTAATTCAGTGAATGTTCATCTGAATTGAGGCTATTTTGGTAATAACTGAGTGGCAAATGGTTTTAAATACTGATTCAAATCCAAACAGTAAAAAAATACAAGCTACTATTATCTTTTGTTTTGGATAATTAAGCACATAAAGAAACAGGCCATGAACTGTTGGCTGTTGTAGACACCACTATGCAAAGGAAGCCTCTAATTTCAGAGCATTTCATAGTATTGACAACTTACTAAGGTCCTGATTCTGCAAGGTGCTTCATGCAAACAATTTCGTGCCTGCATGGAACGTTTCACAGCATCAGAGATACTGATATGCAGATGGCTTTTAAGGAGCTTTTTAGAGAGTACATGCTTTTAAGACTACCTCGGAGTAATGAAAACAATGATGAAGGGTCTTATGTAAACAAAACTCAAGTGTTTTCCATTTCAGAGACAAAAGTTGACAAACTTAAGTGAGAAAAATGGAATGACTCAACCTTATCAGAGTCTGAATGAGTTATTCTAACAGAGAAAAAGCCCAGCCACTTCCATATGTAAAACTTATTGCGACTACAGAGATGAGGTTGCTGCAGATGATGGGTTTCTATACAAAGGACATTATCATAACACCACACAACATGAGGTTGGAAATGCTAGGTATAACCTACAGTGCCCATTTGAGTATTGAGAAGTGCAGGAACAGAGCCCAAGGTGTTCTGTTCTGGCCAGGCATGCATGCTGCCATCAAAGATAAGGTATCCAAGTGGAAATCTGCAATAAATACAGGAAACAAAAATGCAAAAAAAACCCACTGAAACCACATAAGATTCCTAATTTCACTTGGCCCAAGGATTGTTGAGCAAAATGGGAAAGATTATTCCTTATAGGTGAACTAATAATTGGGGATTTATGTTCCTTGGTTTTGTTTTTAATAATTTAAATTAGACTTGCACACTAACTTGCAATTAAAGAACACATTAAAAACTACAGTTTGTTCAGTTTGTTTTACCACAACATTGCAGATAAGTTAATAAAACACTATCATTTACAAATGGCTCACTTTAGCAATTTTTAGCATTTCTCCAAATACATCACATCTAGTCCTTGCAATCACATTTCCTATACAAAAGTTAGATAAAGCATCAAGGAATTTCAAAAAGTGTCTGCAGATTCAAAGGATACATACTTAGCATCAAAGGAGTATTTCAGTTTAACACAAGATTACTTACTAGGCTCAACAACCTCAGTATTCAAGAAAAACTGTAATGAACTTCTATTAAGTTCCCATTTAAAAAAAAAAGACATAAACAACAGGAGTAAAAAAGTGATAATAAGAATGGAAATGGTTACTTCTCTTGCAACAAAGAGTAATTTTCTAAGATAAAAGTGAGTGAAAACTATATAATGAGTCTCAGTCTTGCTACATTCTTATAGGAGGACAGATGTAATCTCAACAGGAAAAGGGAAGAGGAAGGTGGGAAAGGGAAGGCAAGTCAAGGGATAATACTTCTTTGCAGATGAAACAATAAATGTACACCCAGGAACTGAACATCAGAAACACCCCAAGTGGAAAACACTGGATGTAGGTGGAGAAGTCACTCCAGCAGGTAAACAGAATTCTGCAGAAATAACTGGATTGAATACATAAAGTTACTGTATACTGGGAGAGCTATCAAGGTTTAAAATAGTATAAGCACTGGTCAATGTCCAAGAATAATGTGGTTACCTATCTAAAGAGGGAAATGTTTCTGTGGTGATTTACTAATATATCCTATTAATTTTTGTCTCTGCATTTTAAATTTATATTTGGGGAAGGCCTATATTTTGCCAGATTACTAAATCAAGGAGGAAAATACTACTCTTTTCCAGTAATATTTTATTTTGTATATTCATCAGAATAAAAACAATGGAAACTGCTGCATTTCTGGGAGGGCATCTCTTCTTCCCAATTCTTGCAGAGCAAACTGCAGTAAAATCACATCAATAAAAATAAATAATAGATAATATATTAATGTGGAAGAGTTTCCCTAGAAGTATGAGGTAAGAATATCCTTTCTATCAAGAAAAACTGTACTGCATGGAGTTGTTTTTCTAGAAGAGTCATGACTAACAGGGAGAGCTTCAGAGAAGTTCACTTTTCTATGTGAACACTGCTAGGACAACACATCTGGGAACAAGGAGACGAGTGAAAGGAAGTTAAGAGAAAGAGTAGAAGATCACCAAGAATATGGAAATCACTATGGCAGAATGACATGGAAAAAAATGGAGGCACAGAAATTCCAACTCTTACTATATTGTGGAGAACATGCAAAAATAGACTGAGCTCCTCACTTTGAGTTAAGAAGAGATGTGGCAAAAAAAAGCTCTCAGGTTTCACTGTAGTTAGGGAAAGGAGACTGTACTCCTCCCTCCATAGGAAATACCAGAAGACATCCACCACAGAAAATAAGAAAATCCACATAGGTGCTTTGTGACTGAAGGACTGAGCATACTACAACACTATCAGGAAGTATCCAACCTTGTAGGCACCTGGTTGAACTGCAAATCTTTCTGAGGTTCAGGTGCTTCAGAATAAGCAATAATGGGATTTTCTGGCAGAAAACTGACCCAAGGGAACAAGGCTAGATGTTGACAATGTGATATTTAGTTCCACAGCAGAACAAACTAACATTTAGTTACCTATGGACTTTGAAAAACTGTGATTATATTGACATCAAAGTAGCACTAAGTAGAAATAAGTTTGTCACTTTCTGGGAGTCTCTGGTACCTGGGTTATTGGGTTCCCACACTGACAGGACACCGAATAGAAATTCTCTCAGGCATTAAGATGTGTTTTAGCTGGGATTGATTTACTGATGAACAAAATGTGTCCTTGTAAAAACAATAATTAAATTTAGCTTTGGAATGTTGAGGGTGGCTTTTTTTTAAAATTTGTTTTGAGTAAGATTAAAAGTGCTTCAAAATATTGTTTTTTAACAGTATATATAATTCCACAATGGGATTACAGTTTTGAAGTAATTGTAACTGTTAGAAAAATCTGCTGTGAAAAGGAAAAAATAAAGAAAAAGCCCCTGGGTAGGATTACACCGAATTTAACTTACAAATACTTTAATATTGGTAGCTGGCACTGGGTGAGCTGTTAACTGCTTTCCCATCATAGTTAACTTTACACATCAATATAGTATTCCTAGGTCCTTTAAAAATTAGTTGCTTTTCACAAGTACTATAAACAAATCTTAATACAGGAAAAGTTTAGATCCTTGACAGATATTCATTTCTTCAGACAGCCTTAAAGCTGTAAACCTCTTTTTTTTTTTTTTTTTTTTTTTTTTTTTTTTTTTTTTTTTTTTTTTTTTTTTTTTTTTTTTTCCCCAGCAGAAGTAACTGGGAATTAAAGCAGAAAGTATCCTTCTGTTATTTGGAGATCATTGACCAGGCTGTAGCTGCTTTAGTCTGCTGATAAACTATGCACAAATGCTCTCACTTTTCTATTTGAGCTTTGGGGAAAAATTAAAAATTGTGTAATCTGCATGGTAAACCTCAGCAAGAACCCTTACAGATGAGAAGCATGGGTGGTAAGGAATAATTATGCTGACCCTGGAACAATTTAATTGAAAGTTGAAACATTATTATTTTGAGAGCCAGGAAATGTGAGTAATGGAATCTTGAAGCCACAATTTCCAAAAGGCAATACAGTAAGCATGACTGTTAAGCAAAATAAACATTTCTCTGACCTTTTAGGATTCTTGTATTATTTTGATTATGAATATTATATGACTGATAATATTAATGAATATTATTTGAAGTGTCTGCTAGTCTATATTTTAGTTGGAACACAAAAAAATCAGTGCATTAGCGAAATTCCAGTTAGGAAGCTGCATTATACATTACTTGTATGTGTTGTAAAATACACTCAAAGAAATCATGTATTAATAAAATGTGATATAAAGGCTTTATCAGCACATGTATGGTATTTGATACATGGCAAAGACATAAAAGTATTAAATCCTTCCAAACTATGCAGTCCAGAAATATGATTCCTATGCTGCACTATCAATTCTTCTACTACACTATCAGTTGTTCCCTGTACTGTATACATTAAACAAGTATTTACCAAGAATTTTACAAAGGTTGAAATCTTTATGGAAGAATGGAAAAAACGACATTGAAAATCTGAAAAAGGAATTAAAGATGAAGAAGAGATGAGAACAGTACAGATTGGTAGGGATAGGACAGAAGGGATCTCAGCTTGGGTTACAGGTAAAAAATGTGTAAACATTTCCCTCTACAGCCTGGGGCAGGAGCCCAAGTTACTGATTCTCACTACTCTTTTGATGTCAGCAAATACACCAGCAATGTTCCTCATCTCCTCCTGGTGCCAGTCCATGCAGATCACTAAACTTTCTACTGCTGTTGGCTGTGACACCAGCCCAGGCTATAGAGCGGATACCAAAATTTCCCATGGTGGCTGGTGTCCTGACAGAGGGCCAGCAGTATCCCATATTAGGGAATTTCTGCTTCTTTTCAGCTTGCTCATTTTAGAAACAAGGAAATTATACTCCCAGACCTCACACATAGAAATATAACATATGTAAATGAAGTACTTCACAGATCAAAAATTTCAAAATCAAATTCCCTTTGTAGCTTTGGTTTAGCTGCTTTGTGTAAGCATATTACATTTACATGATCACATCTTCTTCCATCTTAAGCAGAGAATAAGAGCATAAATGAGAGCTGTATAAAGGATGCTGCCATCCGTAGGACTCCTACTTCCCTGCTTTCAAATACATGTGAGAAATGCTAAGATGCTTTATTTCTGTCTCTGTAACAACTTCACAGGATGTAGAGACAGAGGACAATAAAAATATAAATGTGATGGAGGCAGGAGATGGGCTGATCAAACAAGGGAGCTTGAGACAGGGAACAGTGTAGAAAAAATGATGAAGAAAAACAGGACAGAGTAAATGGGCCAAGTGGAAGCTCAGACTGATTAGAGTTTTGGGATAGGAGAAAGGACAATGTGGCTGCTCTGGAACTGGACTCTCCTGCTTTTTCTGCAGAGTTCATCCCTTTTCACAAAGGGTCAATTACATTACATAGATCTGCTGAATTCGCACAATTCCAAGCAAATTCAAGGGTTTGAACCTATACAGTTCTCTACAATGTGAAGAACTGACAAATTGAGTCCTAAAAGTATCCAACTGAGCAATCAAAATTATATACCTAATTTTTCTGGTTTAAAATGGGGACAATGCCAACCCTAACTTACTTCAGAGTATAACTGCAGATGAAAATAAACTAATAAACTAACTAATTTATAACTAAATTAATTAGGAAACACTTGGATGTGATGATAGTGACAAACATGAGTGAATTAGTAGTTATATCTTCAGAGGGCAGTTTGAGAAAACTGTAGTGAACAACAGACAGGCTCTCACATGAGATAATAAAGGAAAAGAGAAGAAATTAATTAGTTGCTTATGCAGTGATTACTATCTGTCCTGTGCAATGATTTACTTTGTATCCTGTGGAAAAATAGATGATCAGAAAATGAAAATTTAATTTTGCTACATAGTGCAAATACAAAAGAGAACTGAGTTAAGTAAGCCTGCTTAAAATTCTGTTATTTTGAAACTAAAGAGTTTTATGTGTTCAATAGGTATAATGATAACTGCTAAATTAATAATTTATGCTAAAAAATAACAAATAATAGATTTTAAACCTAAAAATATAACTTTAACTTAATCTTATTCTCCTTGCTTAGGCAAAACTTGAAATAAGTAGAGAGAGTGGCATAACATAGAATTGGGATCTCAAGCTTAAGTGTTTTGGGATTCTTTTCTTCCTGGTCTCTACCAGGCAGCCTTGACTGCAGATGTTTGAGAAGAGCAGAAGAGATGGGGTAATTCAGAAACACCTTCTTAAGATAAGTAGAAACATTATAAATGGTTAAAGCAGCAAATATGTGCTTAAAACATTCATGCTGCCTCAAGAGTCTTGACTGTGTTTTGCTTATGCATTTACATTTCCTCAAACTTTTACCCTTTGACCCATCCCAACCCAAAATCCACATCCAAATCTGGGTTTCTCTGGGTTGCGCATGTCTTTCTCTGGTTATACTTAAATGTTTTCCTTGATGTCATTTACATCCCCTTTTGCATATCCCATATTCTTCTGGCAGCATATACCAGCATGACCTAAAATAATAGTTTCAAAACATTATTTTTGACTTTGTGGGAAATCAGCTGTAAATTTTACATGTATTTTTTATATCTAGCAATTAGATTAGGTAAAACTAGAGAGCAATCTTACTCCAGCAGTTTTCTCATGCTTGCTTTCTTATTTTTCGCATGGTTTACATCAAGAGTCGGTTGGTTTTTTTTCAATCAGTGTATGTTCTGAACTCAAGAAATGTATTGTAAAGACAGAATACTGCTAAGCAGTACGGCAGCATAAGGGATCCCTTCATAATTTCCCCACTGAATTTTCCTCACTTCTTGTGAACATCTTTCCATGTTAACCAAATTACCAACTCGGGAGTACCACCCTGTCACAGCACTAATAAATGCTATAGTTCTTCCACACAGAGAGTTGCAGTAGAGCATATGTGCAGGAAGACAGAGCAAAGCTAAGTCTCACGATTCTCTAATGTTCATTGTTCACAACTGTTATTCCAAAGAATTGAAAGGAATTGTAAAGAACTCATTTTAAGCAGGGGATAACCAAATAAACATTAAAAAACATAGTCACATGAGCAAATGTATTAGGCTGGTAGCAATGATACGAACCTGGGGAAAATTATGCAAGCATTTGGGAAAAACAAATTGTTTTCCCTCCAACTATGTCTGAGAAACCGCAGCGCTTTACTGCTTGTGTAATCAGAAGTGTGTCATCAGTCTAACTGTATGGGAATTTTCTGTTCTAACTAGTAAACTCAAACTTCGAAAAAAAATTGAATAGGAATTCGAGCATTAAGGTGAAATTCCAGAAGTTCTGTCTTTTGTCCATCCCTATCACCTAAAGGATACACAAAAGGACATGCTAGGTCAACAGACTTATGTACAGAGGCCCTTGTATGGAATTTCTAGAGACTTCAATGCATGTTCCAAGCAGGATCAGCCCCTTCTACAGCAGGTCCCCAGACAGCATTTCTAATTTCTGACACAACTATACACAGTTTGTGGTCAAATAAATATTTATAAAGAAAGTATTTGTTCTTTATATCTTACTTGAGTTCCTGTGAGCTTGTGGCCAGCATACTCCGAATGCTTTTGTCAGCCAAGGGACAGCCAGATAAACTGTAAGACATGGCAGGACATACAAGTATGTTAATCTTCTCATTAACTGAACGCTCCCAAACAAACACAACATAAAAATTAAAAAGTAAAAGTTTGTAATGCAGAAAAGCGATGGGGCAAGTGCTGTAATATTGAATTCTGTAATACAGTTAACCCTCTGAATATATTTAGTTATCAACATTACTTCCAAAATTACATACTGCAAATGTTCTTGTTCGTTTGTTTGTTTCTCTATGAACTAGAAAAATATAACAAAAAATGTTGGAGATTCCTGGGTTAACTACTTAAATGCTTAAGGAATACTTTGGAAATTTTAGTAATCTATTTAAAAATAAAAGACGTTTATACAACACACAAATTAGCATGCTTTTAAGATCAACATATATTACTCAAAGGGTTAACACATAGTTCAACGTTTTACTTTGACAGCATTGTTGAGGTAAGCTGAAAACAATAAATTGAAAAGACAGAATCCACCATGAAAAAAATGAAGTCACACCTTCTATGTGAGGCGTAATTACCAGTCACATGACCACTCCCATCACACCCTGGTGTTGGACATCTGCCACCAAACAAAAACAAAAACAGCCAAAATAGTAAGTATGTTTAAAAAAAAACTTTTAAAAGTTTCATTGTTTCCAGTTTAGCTGCAATGACTGCAAGGGGTTTTAAGCATCCTAATCGAAAAGCTGCAAAATGAACAGGTTTAAATGAAAATGGCGTCTCAATACAATATAGCATCATTAAGAACAAGCAAATACACGTTAGCTTATCACTTTACTTAACTGGCAGTTTGAAACATTTATATGCTGCACATGTTGCATGCTCATACTGCAAGGCGTATATGTATTCGTTGGTTTAAAAAAAGACAAAGAGAGAAAAAGTTAAAAGGAGATAAATAATTTCACCTCACATTATGCTTACGTTATTAAATCCTTTTTGCTCTCTTTGCATTGAGGGTATTTGGGTTTAGGACTTGGGATTGTAACTTCACCAGGATACCTTCTTTCTTCAAGTGCCTCTTGGAAAGGATCCAAATCTTCTGGCTACAGGCAAATATATACACATTAATTTCAGCTAGATAAGGTCACAGCTTTCATAAAATAATGCAAAGCAGAGTCATCAGATGGTATCTCCTTCTTATCCTATTCTGACAGAGAAAATTAATGGAATTATTTTATATTCTTTCATGTACTAAACTTCTGAATAATATTTGAATATTTTGATGAAGACCTCACAATATGTGATATATATAGTTTATTTAACTAGAAAAAAATAAGGAAAAACTCCAGCTTTTTCTATAGCTGTCATATTATTTTTCTCTAAATAGGTCTTTTCACTAAAGTCACTGCACAACAGAGGAAAGGCAAAAAAGATTACTAAATACAGTATCCTATGCATCAAAAAGCCATCTTAAATAACATTTTTAAGGATTTAGAACAACTCAAAGATGAAAGAGAAGTAATCTTAACATTTACACACAGAAGCTCAGTCTGGGACAAATCTCAATGGATCTGTCTGGCAAAACAGAATGATATAATTTGTAATTAACTTTGGCGATGTTCAGAAATTCATACCCATCTATTTCAGGAATGCAGTGGCTGAATGCAGGGATTCAGGGATGCCTGCAGATGGTGCTATAAACAACATAGTAGAAGTAGGAAGTTCTTTGAAAAAACATGCTGCTTTACCTCACATTTACTTGATAGTGACAGATTTCCTGACAACTTCAGTGAAATTAATAGCAAAACTGTATCACCAAAGCTAGAATGCATTCAGGATATCTAGTGAAAATGCCACTTCATTATATATTTCAAAGATACTGAGAATAGTTTTATGGTTTAATTAAAATTGGCAAGAGATGTGCTACACACAAATGATTAGCCTAATTTTCTGCTATAAACCAAGAAAAATCAATCTCTAGAAGTCTTCAAACAGCTAAATTGAATTGAGCGCAGTATTTTAAGCCACAGAATGGATAAAGGTTAAAACCTGACAGAAAAAAAGCAGTGGCATTGAACCTTGTCAGCAGACCTCTTCAGTGTCCTGTCTCCTCTGTTTTGAAAAGTAATATAAATTCACTAACATATTTAAAGGGTGTTGCTGTTGTCTTGGTATTAGGAGTAGAAAAGTAACACTGATTTCTTATATGCCTTGTATTCTTGAAAGAAAGTATTTCATTAATATAGGCCCTTAAACACAGAGCTATCAAGAGCACATAAGTCATCTAGAAGATTAGTTGAAATAGTTGAAAGCTTACATTATGCTCTGCTGCTTTGTTTCAATTGATTTCTAAGTAATACATGCTTTCAAATAGTCAGCACATCATTTAAGGTTTTCAAATTCAGAAGAATATCTTGTCTTCAGAGCTGATTATCCCAGTATTGCATGGTTATGTCAACTTGCTTATACAGAGTAACATAATCTGGATATAGCAAAACATCTTTACTGCAGAAAATATTTGTTAACAAGATGACGCTGTTAGAAAACATGATTCACATTCATGGTTCAAATATTGTCTTATGGAACTTAGTCACAGATCAGATGTGTGCCAGAATGATATAGTCTTAAAGATTAACCAGCAGAAAGTCCTTTTCGTAGAAAACCACCAGTTTTATCACATACTAATTTTGCTTCCTATTTCCCTCCAAATTTCAGAAAATTAATGAATTACCAAAATTAGACTGCAACAAGAACTATATAGATGAAAAAGACATACATTAATCTCTTTGGAATCATCTTCATCTATCCTACTTGGCTTCATTTTAGTGTAGTCCACTGGCAAGTCCCAGCAGTCACCCTCGTTCAGTTGGTAACACCGGTTGTTCATCACAGCTTGTCGTTGTGGGGACATTGGCTCCAGTGGGGTCAAAATGGTACAGCAACCATCACGCTGCCTCTGCTTGTTCATGCTCAGATCCAACGTCCCATTTTCATCGACTTCCATATCAGGATTCTGTCAAAATAAGAAAAATATTGTTAATTCAACTTCACACTAGCAAACTGCTACCTCTTCTTCAATCTGATTGCCTAGCAGAATGATAAAATGCTTTTCCATTCCTGTATAGATTGTAAGCATTGAGCCCCCTCCTACACATAGCATGATGCTGTTATACAACATTAATGCTGTTAAAGTAGATTTCTTCCTGTATGGCTAATTTGATGTTTGGGGGAAAAGGGTCTTCAGTACCCCTTCTGCCACCCAGCACATAGGTGCAAAATCTGATATATAAAGGAGAAATCTCTAAAGGTATTTTCTTGCCATTGTCTTTATGTTCTTGATTTATTCTGTGACAGGTGAGGTAACCTGTGAGGTAACATCTGCATAATTCTCATTTTCAGTCCTGACATCTATCTGGGTGATTAGAGAAATAAAAACCAGCTAACATCAAATAATCTTTGTTTCTTTCTTTCTTTTAACATTAGCAGTCTATGCTTGAATACATAATGTCAGAAAATTAAATAGGGAGGTAGGGTACCAAAGGAAGTCCTTTTGGACACCATTTTTCAATGAGGAAATGCATTCAAGTTTCACAGCTCCTTTCCTGCAGATGAACACACATTAACAATTCATCTATCTATCTTGATAATAATTTGTGCCAATTTCTGTGACAACTGGTACTGTGAAAAACGGGACAAGTATGGGCTCTTTTTCTTTTGCAGAAACAAACAAGTGTTGTCTATTATATTAGATGAGGAGAAATAAAATATCTTAAAATGAACACAAAACTAAAAAACAAAGGACAGATAAGATAAAAATGCCCATAGAGAATCCGTCATCTTTCTAAAAATGAAGTGTTCCATGAGAAATTTGGTTTCAAAACTAATGTGAATCTGACCGACTCCTCCTATGTCTGGTGACTTTTTCCTCTTGAGTAACAACAGAGCTGCAGGAAAGCACTATGAATGCAAATTTCTCTTTTTGAATTACTGCCTTTTGTCAGAGATTATATCTAATTGCTGCTATCCTGCTAATTTAATTTAGAAAGTACTTGTTTATCTCCTCAGACTCATTCCTTCAGTCACAGTATAGAGCAACACATAGGAAAGAGGCAGTTTCTGGCTTAGACACTGAAGATTTTTAGCATTGTATTCCAACTTCTCCCATCGTACTGAAGAGAGAACAACTGCATTTATTTACATGCCAGAAAGAGATTTTCCTCTTGAACAGTATTAAATAAATTAATATAAAAAGCAGCATTTGAAAACAAAGTCCATTCTGGCTTAGATCATGATTATTACTAATGCCTACTACTACAGGTTTATTTTGTTATGGTCATAACAAAAGGGGGTTTGCAAAATAAGGGAAAGCAAACCTTTGTCTATACTAGAAGAACAGAACATGTCTGCCAGCTCAAAATCTCTCTACAAGCACAATAAAAATGTTTCCACTGCACTGCATCTGTCTGCTCAGCCATCTAGTGGTCTCCTATAGGCAGCACCGTACTGCACTGTTTG
This sequence comes from Corvus brachyrhynchos, assembly GCF_000691975.1. Lineage (NCBI taxonomy): Eukaryota > Metazoa > Chordata > Aves > Passeriformes > Corvidae > Corvus > Corvus brachyrhynchos. Next base: position 961,896 of record NW_008240221.1, read on the forward strand.
CTTGTGCATGTTAAATACTCGTTTTTGAACAGCTATCAGAGCCAAAATTTTAAAGTTAAAAATGAAAAAAAAACCCCCTCCCAAATCTTTAATGGATGTTAATAGTGCACTGCTTTTTTTTAATACAGAAATCTTAATGACAAAAGGTTTTATTTGTATCTGTATGGTCATCTTATAATATACTGAGGCTCTATAAATATACAGAACAGTAGTGACCCTGCGAGATGGTTAAGCACGTTTTAAGTCACCTGTATCAGAGGATTTGTTCATTTCAAATGTGCTATGCACTGACTTAAGAACTGTGGTATCACAGACAGGCAAGAAATTGTAACATACAGTAGCACAAATTTCTTTGCACTGAATCTTACAAGTTTAGGTCCCATTCGTGACTTTTAAATGAAAATGCAGAGTTAAATCTTAATCTTTTCGCAAAATGTATGAACCAGACTGCATTTTGCAAAAAAACCACAACCCAAACAGTAGTGTAATTAATAGGACTTGAGCAATCCAAACATCTTTTATAATTATAGTAAGAACAAATTAAAAAAAGAAGGAGTACATGGTATCTGTATCGTTAGTTTATAAACCCATCATGATTTCCTGTGATACTTGTGAGCAATTTGTATCTTTTTTTTTTCCTCCCTGTTTTAGCAGAGCTGCCAGATAATATTAATTTTGAAGGAAAAGAAAAAGGCAAGATGTACTACAGCTTTTCTCTTAATCAGGGCCAAAGAGCAAGTACAGTTAAGAGAAATCTTCATCAGCAAACAGATTTACTAATTTTTACCCTTGCACAGAGATCCTGAGGCTTAGTGGAGAGGTTCTGAGGCATCTCCCTGCAGCGGGTTGAGAGATTCAGAATAGCAGTAGCAGCCATGTGTGCTGCCTCCATGTCATGAGTATAGTCAAAGCTGCTCTTGCTGCAGGTACTGCTGGCACTGCTGCCTCCACCACAACTCATATTGCTGCTGCTGCTAGGGGCATAACTGCTTGTTGTGCTGCTGGTTGGACTTGAATTCTTACAGTAGCGTTTAGCTGTGGGAAGAAATATGACAAGGATGACTCAAAAGAAGGAGCATTCTGCATAAGTGAAGAGGAAAACAAACTGCTGGAGGTGAACTTTATAATGAGGAACAGTAACCAATGCCAAAAAAAAGGCCCGCAATAAGAATGATGGCTGTATTTCTTGATTTCTGTCTGTGAGTTTTATACGCTACATGTGTGAGTTTGTATGAACTAACCTCCTGTAAAAATCTGCATGACATGATCATGAATTGTTCTGACAAACAGGCTGGATTTATAAAACAATAAAAACACAGAAACACTGCTTTTACCCCACATATATAGTCAGACAGAAGGTACAACCTGCTCAGCTCATTCATTTTTACTAATGACGGGCAATGTAACACTATGGGACCTTTTCCTATTTATATGAGGAACTGTTAGTTTAAGGCCTAGAACTCCCCAGAGTTACTGGAGATCAAACCTGCTGCAAGGCTGATGAGCTTGACCTCTGGGCCGCAGGACCACCCATATGTCCTCAAGCACCCCATGCTTCCTAAAAGCTTTATTTCCTCCTACACCCCAGGCAAATATTATGGCACTGAACATCCCAAAGACAGGGGCACTACAGGAGGAAAAAGGTGGTTGTCATGTGTGAGTTTTACCATAACTTGCACAAGGGCAGAAGCAATGGCTGTTTAAATGGCAACAGGTACAAGTGAAATGTTCCCCCCACTTCAAAAAACCTGAGCACCTGCAACTCTTCATAAAACCTGTAAGGACCAAAGACACCTCCCTGCTCCACTGCAGGCAGCGATGCCCAGCTGTGCTCTGACCGACACAAGCCACAGGTGGTCACAGAAGAGCCAAGGCACTGACAGTGCTCACGTCCAGCCTGTCTAAACACAAAGCAGCACTGTTGCTGCTTTTAAGTGATGCTTCTTGCAGCGAAAGATATTATAGCAATAAGGGAAAGCAGCCCTATTAGTCCACTTATTTCTTCAACCCTTTTCCCAGTTGAGCTGTTTTAAAAGTGTTTATAAAAAATGCAAGAAAGTGTGAGCCCGTCTCCAAAATCTGAAAGTTTATGTATTTTCAGAAAAAAATAAAAGTCAAGGTCAGAGGATACATCCATGCATATTACAGCAACTACTTCCCCTTAAGATGGAAATGTATACTGCAGAGATCGTACCTTACAGCACAGTGTAACAATAACCAACTAGCATGCTGATTAGAGAGCTATACAAAAAAGGTCAGGCCCTAGACAGAGCTCTTCCGTGATGGGCTCCATTTAAATGCCAGACTCTTCAGTTGTACTTGTGTGAACAGTCATACATATAATAATCTGCTCCCGTGAGCACAGCCCATTTGTGAACCACAGGCTGCTTTGGTAGGCAAGCAGGGTTCAAAAGAAGAATCTGAAAGCAAAATGTCTCTGCTACAGCTTATGTCATCCTCCTTTCTCTAAAAAACTGAAAAAAAATCATGGCATTATTTTCACTGCAACGGAAATAGTGTTTCACTTAAATCATAACAGATGGAGTTTTCTCAGGAAAGCCACATAATGCACAGGGTGTGATTTTTTTTAAGTGAAGTGAATGCTAAACATTCATCACATTTTTTTTGTTTTGAACACATAGTAGCACTACACTAGCAGGGTATCCACTAATAATAAATTTGTGAACTGTTCCTCAAGAGTTTCATTATTAATATAGTAGTCAGTGGTGGTCATTAAAAATTCAGTATTTATCCATTGTTACTTTGTTACAGTATCCAAGACACACAAGAATTTTTCTATACTTAAGGAAGCAAATAATTGAATAATTCAGTTTCTACTGTGTTAACACAGCAAGCACCCTGTATCACTGAACTAGACAAATTAGAAGTATCTTTCAAAAATCATAGGAACAAATAAGACTTTTGTCATTTTCAAAAAATGTTAGCCTTGTTATAGCAGGTCACATTCAGACAGACATAAAAGACATATTACATGGGAAATAATATATATTTATATATATATATATATATATATATATATATATGCCTTGTATTCACACATTCACTTTATGCATCTGGGCATTTTGAAGCAAAATGTCCCAAAAAGTCCTAAATACTTTGTCTCTACACAGAGAGGGATCAATTTTAGCCGTTTGAGTGAATCACAGTTCAGTTTCATATAAGCAGGGGCAACTGCCATGCCCTGCTAGGAGAGCTGAGGGAGACAGGTCCTTACTGGTACATGAGCCAGGAGTACTTTTAGTATCTGCCATGAAAAAATTGGGTACCTGGGTGGGATCTCAAATGAATAAGGATTGCTGTTGCACAGCAATCCTTATTCCCCACTAAGGAACACCACTTTTAGCTCTGATTAGTGGGTAGTGTATCTGTGTCCTGAACTGGCAGCCAGTGCTTCTGCAGCATCCTTTAACTCTTCAATGATTTTCTTTGCAGACTCACCTTTCCCTTGGCTAAGGTTAAGCTATGAGAAAATCAACCCTATGAAACAATAAGAGGCAGCTTTTATACATAGGACTAACAGTCAGAAACTCATGCAGGCTCTGATATGGACTCCTCTGTGGCCTTGGTCAAACTACATTATCCCTTGAATTCATTTTCCCTATAAACAGAAAGTTGCTTCTAAAATTTAGTTGTGTTGTGATTCACTTGCAAACCACTTTGAAGATGTAAAGTGTTGTAAGCATGCTACACAACTATCAGCTTTCAGATTACCAGTAATTTAAGCAAAACTTACTTAGAGAGAAATGGCCATAGTTTACTGTAGCTGTACATTTGAAGATGAGTCACATAACCCAGACTGTTCATTTCACATTAGTTTTTCAGGAGAAACAAAGATCATCAATTTATATTGAATTAAATCAACCTGTTCACTAAAGAAGGGAAAGCTGCATTGTTTCAATACCAGATAGTTCTGCTTGATACAATGCCCACCCCTGTGCCACCAGGTTTACAAAGCTCTGCAGTCCACCTATGCTTTGTAATCTGGAGTGAAACCAAATGTGGAGAACACCTTTCTCATTAAAAACAGACACAGGTCTAACCAGCTGCATACCCAAACTGGGCTTCCATCAGATATGCCTGGTGGCTGGTTACAAAGAACCTCTCAAAGTCTACAGGCTTCTCTTACTAATTAACAATGGGGGAGTGGGAGAGATCCCAAACATGTGAAAGACCAAAGGAAGGTATTTGGAGTGGAATTCAGTTCTGCCCAGGGACCTTCATCCCCAATTGTCTAAATACCAAATGTGTTGGTAAATTAATTACAGTTTCAACACTTTTTCTTGCACAATAAAAGATTAATCTCACCTAATTTCAGATATCTGACCTAGTCATTATAGTCTTCCTATACAGGCAGTGGAAAAAAATAGGAACTTTCAGGCAATGATTCACCCGACCAGTTTTAAATAAGCACTTCAGGAAAAGATGAACTGAATCAGAGAAGCACCTACTCTTCTCCTTAAATCTGAAAGGGGTGCCCAGTTCAGCTGTCAGTGCTGACATTATAAAACTCTAGATATGGTCAGATGAATCCCACTCATAACATTTTCTCAGTGTTTCGACAGAACAACTCAGGCCTATTGGTGGGATGACAACAATTCCTGTCATCACCTGAGCAACTGAAGGTATTGCTATCACCACTGCCTGCTGTGTCCAGCTTTTTTCATCTTTACTGCTGTATACCATAAGCCCAACATCCAATACACTGTGCGACTGGTTTCAAAGGAAAAACAAACCCAAAAAATACAAAATTTCTCAAGAACTATTAGGCCATCCTACCCAACAATCCAAAGTATACATTTTCTGTTTGTTTTTTTACTGGAAAAAATATCAAGGAAAGGAGCTATTTATGTTTGTATCACTCCCAACTGTACACTTACTGGAGATATAATCCCCTTCTCTGATGATGAAAATACAGTATTAGCTGACAATTAAAAAAGAATTGAGGTGTGAAGCTATTGATTTTTCATATCCTTAAGACTACTTCTCTCATATAATCAGAACTAAAGCACTGTTTACCTGCACATTTCCCCCAAAACCTTAGATGTACTTCTGGGTTTTTCAGGATGACTTTTCAGAACTGAATCTGCTTTTATATAAGCATGCTTTGCTGACATACATAATAGGTGTGCTCTCTGGACCTCCATAATGTCTTCAGGAGCAATAATTACATTTTTTTATATACAAATACAAATATAAAAATACTGTGAAATTTTTTAAAGTGGCTCTTTTAAGTGAAGAGTCTCTTCCTGGAATCTCCTTCATATTCAGTTATTTACAATAGCTGTCAGCAAAATCCTTGTTCCACTGAAAGTCAGTGCCAAAATTTTTGACCAGTTTCAGTGTGTCCAGGATTTCACTTCATCATTCTAGGAATTCAACTGGTTTTCTTGAGCCAATTTAAGCCAAATATGTTGAAGTACTTCTGAAATTTCAGAGAGATCCTAAAGGTTTCATGAAAATCACTAACAGGGAAAAGGAAAACTCAAATCAGGCCCCACCTCTGGGACCATGTTGGCAGGTCCGTCTGGCCAAACAGCACACACACCGCTTGGAACCAGGAAGAGTGTACACTGCCTCCGGCAGAGCCAGGAGTATGCAATAAAGCCACACAGTTTGCTTTGCTTGGCAACCACCCTGCTTCAGCTTTAATGGGCTCACATTGTTCTGAGGGCACAAGAGCCCCTTATACTTGCTATACCAGCATGAATCACATGTATGCAGTGTCTCTCAGTCCCCTCTGGCTCACATTACTGAGCAGTGGAGCAACCTAGTCACAGTCTTATAGCCAAGAAAAATTCCTATTTATACCAAAGGAAGGTGAGTGTGCATAAAGACAGTGACCTGTATCAACATAGCCTTTTATTATTTAAGGACACGTTAAACTTGTGCTTAATGTTACATGTATTTTCAAATTCTGCTGATTTGGGAAAGAAAGTGGAGTTTGTTATTATTTATTGAAAACGGGGCCATAAATGAGAAAAATATGTATCAGTTGCTTATGCATCAGTAATGTGATCTGAAAATAATCTTTTTCACAGGAACCCCAGCCATATTACGATGCTTTCCTTTCTGCAAGAGTAGACAGAATATATATACAATATTTAATACCTAATTTACCTTATACTAATGTATACTCATTACCTTCCTAACCACAGTTACAGTTAGTGCTTTACCTTTAATCCTGTTCAAGCCCTTATTCTGATACAGACAAATAACATGAAGGTGTGAGGAAAAAAAAAGCTCTTTCACTAAAAATAGGTTTCCTTTCACAACCCTTGTCATTTCTGCTATAGTGTAAGAACATGCCTGTTAATTCTATGAGAAAGGAAAATAACCAAAATATCAGACATATGAAGGCAAGAGCTGTAGTAATTTTCTTTCTTCCATTAACTACTTTTAAATGTCAGTCTGTGTTCAGGCAACAGCATAAATTGTTCTGCATTGTATGTTTCTTTCTGTTTTCTTAAACAAAAATCTGACACCTGCCTGAAATTTCTTATAGTAGTCACTGAGCAGTATCAAATATTTAAACCACTAGCGTACAAAAAAAAAAAAAACAGGTATGGTTTCGTTTTATATATATATATACACACACATATATAATATATATGCATATATAAATGTATTGCTCTGAAAAATTCCCGACATCTACAAAAGCTACAATCCTTCTTTATCCAGCAGTTCATTCAGTTCATTTTTCTCCCCTAATAATAAGCCTCTTGCCTGACTGATCCCATCCATTGTCTTCTCCTGAACTGAAGATAATTTCAGCTTTTTCCTAAACATACTTAGTATGTTAGGTTTTCCAGAGAATTCAACCAGTGTCTTTATGAGGAAAAAATAAGCAGAAATGCCTCTTTAAGTATGTAGCAGTGATTTTGGAAGCGCAGTGAGACACGGGTTTTCTACTTCCGTATCCCCACAAAGCAAGTGTGTTATCTTTCTGGATTACCTGAACTACTGTACGGAGGCAAGAATCCTAATGTGACCCTTGAGGCCAGGTCTCCCAGATAGTAACATAAGGATTATCTCTATTACTTAGCTTTTATTGCCATCTCAATACATCCCAGGAGCTCAATAGCTGGAGATGTCTTTTGCCAGTGCAACAATCCTGAAGCAAGCACCGTATAAAACAACACTTTTTTTAGAAGGCCTTTAAAACAACTTACATATGATAGCATTCCTCATAATACTGTATGAACATGAAAACATGTCTTATTTGTATGATGTTTACATATACAACAACATGATTAACTGCAAACTTGTCTCTCATGTATAAGAGTGTGCACCTCCTACCATCATATCCTTTGGGGGAAATATCCCTGGATTGCACCTTGGGAGCTATGGCTCTCTTGCCATAGGCATGGTTGTCATAACTGTTATATTCAAACGAAGTCTTAGAGTATTTCTCTAGTTCCTTGGCCAAGTTGGAGCGGGGTGTGGTGGTGGGGACATTGTTTCTGTAGCCATACTGAGGGATCTCCAATTGCTTAACAAAGCACATGGGCCTAGAAATTAAAGATATGTACAGTTTGTTAGATGCAGTTCAGTTTACTATGTCTGTGCATAATTTATAGTTCAGATTAGAAAATCTTAGTTATTTCTTGTACTCAAGAGACAGCAATTATTATTGCATTTCCTTAGTTTGGTTATTTTCAGCAGACAAACAATATATATTTCCTTGAACAAAGCCTAGACAAAATTAATTCTAATACCACTAAATGTATCCTGCAGCTAAAAGTATTTTAAAATTCTGTTTTAAAATACTTCAAGGTTTCCCTTTCCCCATGTAATTGCATTACATAGCAAACATTTTCTTTTGGGAGGTGAATTAAAGAGGGGCAAGCGGACTGACAGAAGAAGTTTGGACAAATTCCTTTACACGTCAAAAAGAAAAAATAGATCTGGAAGCTCCACCTAATTTATGGAGCTTCCTCTGAATTTCTTCCAAAAGAGTTGTATGCTGTTTTCCTCTGTGCTTTCAAAAGTAACTATTCCTGTTTCATCCTTCGATATACAAATCCATATTCATCTTGAGAAATACACGGAAGAGTCTCAGAAGCCCTGTTGACTCTCAGCTGCTGCCTTGCAGGTCCTGCTCATCCTTAAATGCAAGGTTCTGGCAGGAGCTGCGATTCCTGACACAGAGATGCACACTTCAAGGAGGGTCCTGAGAATGAACACAAAATAAAACTGTTTTGGTTAAGTATCTCTTTCATTTAGGATGAGGGCAGACAGTCAGAAGAAGCCCTGATTGATGTTATTCAGTCATTTGAGAAACTTGTGAAACCTCAGTGAAAGAATGCTGCAGTGAACTCCACTGTCACACCATCTTCTGCATGTGGACACAGAAGTCATCAGCTCAAAGTAGGCAAACAAAGGTCAGATCCTGCAAATCCTACCTCTATAAAAAAGTGTTACATGACTTGGTTGTAGGAAGCAACTGCTACACAACACTGCATGTCTACCTACAGCATTTAGCAGGAGCTGAGGATGATGAACAGCACACCTGAGGTGCTTCTGCTGGAATCAAGAATTATATAATCAAGTATTTTTTATTTTTATTCCTTTTATGTAATGCATTTATAACCAGAGGAAATGGAAGGAACTGTCACAGGAACATAAATTCAGTTGAGATCGGAAGTATCATCATGCTGACAAAATGAAATGTGAAAAATAGTAAGAAATAAGTTTTGAATATTATATCACATTTTTCTGAATGAATTTATTTTCATAGAATTTAGTCAGGATATTTATGTAAAGATCACCCAACAAATCATATTAGTCATACTATTCCCTTTGATTTATGAATGCTCATTCCTTTAGACACTTCTTCCTCACAAAATGCAGTGGACTTATTTATACAATGAGTTGATATGAATAATAGTTTGATCCTGTTTCAAGATGATCTACATTTAGCAAAAAAACCTGCAATTCAGATCCTGAACATTTGATGCAAATCCAAAATTTCAGTGAAATAGAAGTCCTATGAATTTGATTTCTTTTTAAGTAATAACATTCAAATGCAGGTAGGATGGAAACTGGGATGAAGACAAATATTCAAGATTTACTCTTAAAATATCTCCATCTGCCCATCAATTGCCTGCACGCAAATATTATAAATAGTTGCCAAGTTCATCTTAAATACTTCAATGACTTAAAGGTAAAAGGGAAGCAGGAAACAAGATGAAAGAACTATCTGAGTTGCCTATAAAACCTGAAACACAAGGCAGCTCACAAGCGAAGTTTAGATTGCAGAACAACCTCCTAGGGAGTTTGCCAGCAAACTGGATGCTGCTTTTGAGCAGTTGCCTTCTATGGCTACTGACTTCAGCGGATTCTCTGTAATGAGCAGTGGTAAAAGCCACTGCATTTTTGATCTTTTTCCATCAAGTAAGAAACTGTTTTATTCCCTCAAAGAGTGGAGTTTTTTTTACTAATGTGATTTGAAGAACTCTTCTCTAAGAAATCTCTCTGGGATGTTGTATGCCAAGCTGTGCAAACTGAATTAGGGGCAGTTAAGATAAAGCCCATCAAAAGCAATCTGCGGAAGGAAAGCAAAGTCAACAGGAATGACGAAAAATCTTCTGATAGATGTGAACCATAATTGTACATTTTCAGCTCCATGGAAATACTGGTTTTTGAAAAGACCATCAAGATTAGATGTACTTTTAAGAGAATATTCAAAGAATGGTGTTGATAATACAGTAGAAAACTTTTAAGTAGCCCAATTGGTTCTTAAATCTAGAAGACAGCTAAAGACTAGGAAACCTATGGGATAAGTAGGAAAGTCTGGAAACTAAAGCTGCAGCACTTCCCCCACGCTCTTTGAGGCAGCTGGGAGGGATGTACCTATCCCAGCCCACAGATAATGCAGTATCCACGGAGAAATTCTGCAGCTTTTGGGGCATCATCAGCATAAGGCTGGTAAAATCATCCAGAAGTTTGATTCCTTTACATGTATCCTTCACACTTCAGCTCCTCAGAAATAATATTTTTTCCACCCACATATCTCAGAAGAGGAGACAATAGCACAAAGCTGGATGCAACTTTGGATAAATGTAGAATCCTATATGGATGAAGAAAAGGAGTATAAATGATAAAAAATTGGTTGAAGGTCCTTCCCATATAAAAATTTAGGACAATTTTTCTCTCCTTCTGTCCTTCCTGGCAGAGAATGGGGGGAGCAGACACAAAGAACTAAACCTGATGTTATTTTGGAATCTAAGCTATATCTGGTACTTTTTCAAGTGTCCTGCCAAAAGGTGTACTACCAGTTTGGTAATGCACATAGGGCTTCTGGTTTAATTTAAACTGATATTTACTAGTAAAAGCCTGCTGAAAAAACCAAGACTTACCGGTAAATATTAGTTTATTCCCAAAAGATACCAACTTTTTTCACACTGTTCTTAGACTTTGCACTCCAGCAGTCATCTTTACACCAAACAATGCCTAAGACAAAAATGAGCTTTTCAGCTTTACATGTATTTGCCAAAATTACCAACCCTCCCCCATGAAAATTGAGTGGGAAAAATACACTGTGAGAATTGGATCCAGAAGCCCTAATTCTAACTCTTCTTTAAAGGAGATATATATGTATATACAACGTATATAAATATAAATTCTCAAATTAGGTGAATGTGTGATGAATTCTGCATAAGAATAAGTATTATAGTGATTTCTAATACCTTAAAACCCGATCTGATGCCTGGTTTGATTTTGACACATCACAGTTCTGATGCTTCTCTTGAGCTTTAGCCAGTTTCTCTGCTGCAGCAATAGGACATCCAGAGAGGCTGCAATTACAGAAAGGAAATTTAATTGTCTTGTCCTGCATAGTTTCACATTATAGCACTGATCCAATTACTCCTTCTCCTCCTTAGCCAGCATCAGGAAGAATCTGAAGGAAAAGGGTTTCCAAAAGTGTTTTGGTCACGTGTATTTTCTCTAGAATAGACTTCCTTTCTTCTGCTTTCAAAGTTGCATGGTAAATCTTACATCTGTTCTTCTCTCACAGTACATGGGTAGATTATTCACGGATGTCAGCCAGGGAACATACCAGTAGGAGAGGAGAATATAAACTGGAATCTACTGTGCAGCTCTGCTAGCAGACTTGTGACCTTTATGCATCTGCAAATGTTGCCAATGAAATGGCTCCTGAAGACAATTAAATGACAATACCATATAGACCAAATCTTGTGCTGCTTCACACCTCATTCAGCTCCATTAACTCCAATCTTTTTGCTAGGCATATAAATGAGTGCAAAATTTTGCCTTGGGTTGCTAAATCTACATGTCAACTGTTAGTGTTTGTTCATGAATTTCAGCCACTACACTTTCTAATAATAGATGATGCAAAATGAAAAGCATTTCTGCACTGGAAATTCAATTAAATTTGCAAATGCTGAACTCTTATTGAAGTGGCAATAATAAGCCTGATTCTTACAGAAAAGATTTAGAACTGAGAAAAATAAATACATTGATGCCAGCAGATGGTGCTCTTAGTGAAGCTGTAAAACCGCGTGACCTGACAATGGAGGGGTTCCTTTCCTTGTCACAGTCTATTGAACGCTTATGTGACCGCAGCTCTCCGTGCTCTCCACAGGAAAAGAAATTAAAATGAAAGGCAAATCAGTGCATTCCCAGATGTTCCCTTCTTTACAGGAAATAAGTAGAAAAAAAAAAAAGAAAAAAAATGAAGTAGAGAAAAATGCCCCAAAAGCTGCAGAAAGAGGTGAGCACAGACTGCAGAGCGCTCCCCCTCGCCACCCGCCCTCGCTGCCCTAGTTCTGCAGAGGGTGAGGGAGCTCTGTGCAGCTCTGGAGTCATGCCAGAGGGCAGCTGCACTCCACTGACATGCTCTTCCTCAGACACCTCAAATATTCTAGTGGATATTCAACCAGAAGTGAATGCTGCTTCAAGCAGCAGTAATTCCCATAAAGCCTTCTCAGAGGTTTTTGCTGCATCTACTGGCAGCATCACTGCAGAGAAGAAAGGGGTACCAGAGCTTATTGCAGACAGGCTGGTACTCACAAGAGTCTTCTGGGGGAAATGCAGCTGATATGAGGGGCTGTGGTAACCCAGAGCTTGATAACACTGAATGTCCAGTAACTGTAGTCCCTTAAGCCTTCGTGCTACAATTAACAGTAAAAAGGAATTCAATACCAGGAACACTGCACAGTTCCTTTTACCCTCTTATCCACATTTTATGGATTTTTAAAATTGTAAAGAAATAGGCAAGATTTAATTATTGTTCTGTGGGAAAACTATGAAGTGTGGAACATTTTGTGGAACAGTAACATTTTGAAAATTTGTTTGACAGAATTGAATTGGCAATAGCATCCCTTCCCTAAGAATCTATTACTAATCTTAGGAAACTATAGAAAAGTTGCTTTTTGCCTTGATCTTTTTTTTTTTTTTTTTTTTTTTTTTT
>NW_008240221.1:974529-996116 GCF_000691975.1 Corvus brachyrhynchos
TTTTTTTTTTTTACTGGAATACTTACTTCTAATAATTCTACCTTCTCATTTTTAAATTTAATGAGACATTTTCCTAATATTTCTTAAACAGCAAAGATACTCATTCAGTTTAGCTGAATAAGTACTTTGGGGTTGAGACTGTGGTCAGTAAGAAAGTTAACACCTGTGTACTTAAAATGCTGTTTCTCATGTATTAAAAAAGCCCAATATTTTTAGGATTACAGTAGATTTTTTCATGCACTATAAAATAATCTCTGAGGAGAGTGAAGTGTGAGAACAAGAACTGTGTCCTAGTCCTGATGATGTTGACAGACTCTTCTTTCTCCCTGCAACACACCCATGAGGAGTCATGGCACTTGTTTTGTATCACTGCTGTTCAGCAAATATCAAACAAACAAACAAAAAAGTCCACTCAAAGCTAAGGATGCTTAAAATGTCTTCTGTGGATCAATTCATCCATACTACAGCAAATGCACACTCGTTCTCCTCAGAAAATACATGAATAAATGTTACTCTTAAAAATGGATAAAGCACACGAAGCACCATCTGTCAATCTTCAGAACAAAACAACGATACACACTCACTCCCCCCCACCAATGGACTGCCAGAAGGGCTGCAGTTCGGAGGCACTGTTCCCTCTAGATTGGTGTCCAGCGACGGCATCCTTACCTTCGGTGGGAATTCCTGTTGCTATTTACGTGGCCCCGGCCTGTGCAGCCTGGTGTAGGACACTTAAGAACATTTTCATGCATGGCAAGAACTTGACAAGGAGAGTAAGAGAAAACAGCAGAGTATGAAAACAAGAAAAAAAAAATCAAATCCCAGTATATATGAAACCATTTTAAAACAAAGCAGGATTCATTAACAACCAGCATTCCTCAAAATACACGTGACACACATAGCCAATAAAGCCTGATGAGGGAAGTAAGTATTGTGACCCTATGCTCATTAACACAGGGCAACAGTGAAAGTTATGGAGGGTACAGAACCTATAAACAAATGCATCTCTGGTGCAACAGTGAAGCAGAAGACGCCCAACATCTTCTTCATACAAAACCACTGAGCAAAGATCAGCTCAACAGTAAAGGGTGAGCTGGCAACCATACAAAACAAAATTACGGACTAGAAAAATTCTTTCAGGAAACGTATGTATTCTTAACACATAGCTTTATAAACACAGTATCAAACTCATGAGCTGAAAATCTGCTCTCAAGTTATACTGGTAGAACACTCAATTATTTGAAACACACCTCAGTACAACCCTGAACAGAATTTAACCCTAACTATAAGGCAGCCTGATTGAGCTAGGGGCCAGTTCTGCTCGCTTCCACACAGATACATCATTCATATCTATATGGCGAGCAGAATGGATCCTTTAATTTTCACTTGTATTCTCTACAAATGTGATTTTTTTTTCAAAATACTAAGAACCAAAATTAAGCACTTAAAATTGAGGGATGGCAGAAAAAAAATGTAAAAAAGAAATAAGTGGTACAAGCTTAAGCAAGTAAAGTGATTTACATCTGCAACTACTGCAAGCTGGATGGAAAACTTACTCTAAGGCTGCTCAGAGCAGTATCCCTCTAAATCATAAAGCTCATGCTATGAAGGACCAAATTATCAAGAACTTTTTGGGAACACTGAAGAGTTTGTTATGACATGAGGCATATCTGAATCCATGTCTCAGAGCTGGATGGCAGTACATCATTCAATGGGAAATGGCCATCCAGCCCTTGTGAAGTTCTGATTTTCTCACACAAGAAACTGTCTGGAAGCCTGTATTTAGTTCTCACTCAAAAAAAAAAAAAAAAGATCTAATAAAATAAGTAGATACCTTGACTGAGTTAAGAACTGAATAAAAGCTGTTCAGAGACTTGAGAATTAAATCATATATACTCATTAGAAGATAACCATCATCATCATCACCCCATCATCAGTGTGATAAAATGTGTATAGATGCAAAAGCTTCACTCTGAAATTCCTAATATTCAAAGCTGTTCTTGAAACATGCTTCACAAGGCCAACATCACAGGAAAAAAAAAGATGAGCTCACCTTTGTCATTTTAGTAGGTACAAGAGCATGCAAACAGTTTAAAGCTATATTCTTCTTTGATTTACAAGAGCTTTTTATTTACCATTTGAAAAATGATAGAACTTTGAGCAACTGAATAAATATTTGTGTTTCAGAAAATTACAGGGTCTTGGAAAGCAGAGAAATTACTTTATTTGTTCTACTGTATTCAGAGACCAACCGAACTACAGCAAAGTTTCCTAATGCACTTCCTCATCACTTTACTTCTGGAAGAAGCCACTGTGCCATGAAAGAGGAGACTTGTTATGTCTGCCACTCTTGCAGTGCTAATCTACTTCTGTTTTCCTGTCCATCAGAATCTACTTTCCTTTGGAAACTGGGGACCATTTTAGTTCTGACTGTCTTTGAAACATTTCCTTAAGGCTGTTGCAAATTCATCAACGTTAAGTCTGTAAGTGCTGATGGACAGTGAGGATTTTAGGTCCATATGGAATGGAATCCATAACTCCATTTTAAAACTGGTGTGAAAGAGAATTGGATCTTAGCTAGACACTTCCTGATGAAAACCAGCACAGAGTAATTAGCTTCAGCAGAACTACGCTGATTTCACCAGCCAAGGAGGGGACTTCCAGAAACGAAGCCCTCTGCCTGCAGGTGGGTGTCCATGAGCTCAAATGGGTGAACCTCCTATGCAGAGAATTCGCTGACATGGCAGGAAGTTCCACCCATGTGACTGAAGGGGATGTTTGCTCAAAATCTTGAGTTCTGTAACTAAGTAAACAGCCAAATTATTATTTTTTATAATACGCACTAGTTTGATATAAATTATGTTTCAGACACAACAATAACAAAAGAAAGGGGTTGCAAGTTTTTCAGGAATAATTATTCCTGTACAAGACAGTAAGGACAGTTGATGTGACATTAGCACGCAGAAGCAAAAGCAGTGCACATCTTCTGGAAACCTTTTTCTCTGTTGACTGAATATGTCTATTTAAAAATAACCTAGGTTCTCAAAATCAAAGAATACAGCTTTAAAAGTTGTACTTTTAGTGTAAAGTTAGTAGAGAATGGAAATGATGGAATAAAGGAAAAATTATAACACAGAACAGTTGACTAAGTTGAGACAAACCATACTGAAAAATGAAATTAACTTTTTAAATAAAAGGTTTAAAAAGCATGCTAGAAAAGTTTTTGTAGTTTTATCCCCAGTTTCCATGAAAGAATGTGAACTTACTTTCTGGAGGGACCCTATCTTTGTGTGGGCATCCTGACAAACTGCGGTGATGGGGGTAAAGCCCCGTTACATGGCCAGTTCCATCACACCCAGGGGTAGGACATTTGCTCTCTTTCTTTTCTGTTCTTGAGGGATCTATAATTTACAACAAATGTGTCAAGTGAATGAGTCTTTTCACATTTCTTTAAGAAGGTTCATTTAATCATGTCATTTACTCTTTGGTAAATGTTATTATGAAAACTGGAAAAAAAACCCTTCTACTTCTTATCACAGTTCTGTCACTTTTATCCTGTTATCTTCTTCTCAGACTTCAGGCTCCCATGATCATGGCAATGTCCATTCACAGTGATTGGAAAATGACCTTTTTATAGCAAAGCCGTAGCATTGACAATCAATGTTCTGCTGGCAAGCATTAGCTCAAGGGTGCGAGGTCATTTGGAAACTGTTTAGTTGGAGTTTCCCTTCTTTACATTCTTATTTGCCTCATGTATTAAGGTCGCAAATATACTGTCATAGCAGTTCAATGTCCTGAGAGTAGCAAACCCAGCTCTTCAGCATAAGCATTCCACAATTCAGCACAAATAAATCCCTTTTCCAAGGCTCAATGAAGAAATTACTCTTGTTTTCTTTAAATTCTTTATGAAGTGGTGAAATTACATAAATATTCCTTTCTCTTCAATAAATTATGGTGGAGTAAACATTGTAATCAGAATTACTGAAAGCATCGCTTGCTCTGTAAATCTGGGCCATTACCAGCATGCATATGAAACATTTGAATATTCATATGCTTGAAAGGTTAATGACCTTTTAGAATGTTGTTGGATCTTCTGACTACAAATCAAAGAAAAGTCTAACTAGACATTTTTTCCACAAAATAAAGTTTTCTGCCAATAATGTAGTGGAATACTGGTAAGATTAATTCTGATTTAGAACTTTCTCACGTAACTCCATCAGCTACTTCCTTTAACAGAACATCTGTAAAGTAACATCCCTATCCTTCCAGCCAAGCACATGATACAAATTACATCTTATCATCTTGACCACAATTGCCATGTTTTGGACATTATGGCTGATTTTCATATTAGTATTAAAGGGATAAAATTCAGGATACTCGAACTGCTACAATTTTGGCTCAAGATTACCAACATATTTTTTAGTCTATCATTCCTTTCAATACCCAATCTGAACTATCCTCATTTAATAATTTTATGTTGCTCTTGTAATTTCTCTGCTTCAGTATTTATGCTTTCATCTCCAGAAAATAAGATTTTGCTACTTATTTTACAGTAAGCCTTTTTTTACATTAAATTCCATCCCAGCTTCAACAAACAGAACCCTCAGTACAATAGGTGGAAATTTCAGTACTTGAAGAACTTCACGTACAACCCATTCTTTTCATCATGAATCAATATAATCCAGAGATCACATTCTGTTGTGGACTTATCTTTCCCTGATTTCCCTCTGGTAGATTTTATATATACTTTTATTTTTCAAGTTCATCCAAACCAGCTTCATTTTAGAGAAAATCTTTAGCTCATTGTAATGACTCTCCATGTCTTAAATCCATTCTTAAAATTTAATATCATACTTAAACCTTGTATTTTGCAAATGGAATCCCTAATTATGAAAGTTTTATTTTACTTAACTTGCATGTTGACTGTAGAACACAGTTCTTTTGTTCCATGCTCTTTAATAACAAATAAACATATAAATCTATCTCCAATGTGCTATACAGTTATCACAACACTCCTGGAAAGACCATAATCTCATACATCAGGAAATTGAAGAAAGAGATCAAGAAGTTAAACCCAAGGCCACAGAAGGAGCAAATGTCAGAGGAGGGATTTGAATTCCTGCCAGATAGGCCTGTGCTGAGACCACTAGAACAGCAAGCCCACAGCTACATACATACACAACTGTAAGCAACTCATCAAGTCAAGTACTTTGGGATGTGTGAAAGTATTAGATAAGTGAATAGATAATGTAAATGAAGTATAAATTATGTAAATATAAAAATATTCAAGGACTGCAAAAAATGTAGATGATTAATAGACCATAATGGCTTTTTAGAGACTTTAAACTAGAGGAACTTTAGCTACTCGACACTGTTAGAACTCCACCAAAGTCAGTGAAGGTATTGTAATTTAGAGCAGCTGAGGATCTAGACACTTGCATCCTAGAGTGTCAAGCAAATCCTCCTCTGTATTCAAGTCTACATGATAAAGTTATAGCACATATCAGATCCTTAAGAGCCTTTATGGTCTAATGAGTCAGAAAAGATGCTGTATACTACTCTTAATGATTTCAAAACTTGCATAAAATTGCACTTGCACAATTTCCCATTGCTTTTAATGGAAGACATTTGAGTAAACTTTCACAACTTTATACAAAACACTGGATACTGTTTTGTAAATCCTCTTCTGCTATTTGGGAGAAATATTGCAGTTCTACTGAACTCTGTAACCTTTTCTCACTCCTTGCCATAATGGAAGTATTTCCTGAGTGAAGGTTGTCAAAGGACTTCAAAAGGTTTTAAAATGCATAAATTTCAGAAGAAAGTCCGTTTAGAAAGCTTAAAATAGCAGGGGGAAAATGGTTAGTAGTCCCTTAATGGTTGTTTCAGTGATCTTTGAAGCCAAGAAGTAGTTCTCACCGCAAACCTGTGTACCCAAAAAGCTTCCACTTAACCATATCATACACTTCTGTAGGTATCTCTTCCAGGAGTATTTGGAAGATAACGTGTCACTGGAGAACAAATGATATAAGCAATTATTTTACTTAAAGCTTCCTCTCTCAACAACTACCAGAATGCTTCCCACATTTTTTTTAAATAAGGGATTTTTTTTTTTTTTTTAAATTAAAAAGGGGAAGAATGATCCACTCCACAAAGTTTCATGGTCCGAACTCCCAGAATATTTAGTCCCTGGCTGAGCCTTGGACATATTATCAATTCAGCCTGCAGCTCCCAAGAAATAGGATGGTTCAAAGAAGCTATGGAATTTGCTAAAACAGGACATCTATACATTTCTCACTGTCAGAAATTATATAGGCTTTTTGGAGACAGCAGGTCTATATGCAAAAATGTTGACCCAGCCATATATAGACTGGAAAGGCTGGACAATACCAGAATTAAAAAACTCTTCAAAAATTAATTTTGGTTTGCCATGTTTTCTGTGTTTTTTAGAGACATATACTCAAAGGGAAATGCATCAATGATAGGTTATATGTGAACAACATTTAGCACAACATCCACATGGCTATGCAGTAATACACTAACTAAATAAAGTTGTCTTCCCCAAATACCCAAACTTACTGCAGCATACACTGGACCATTTACTTGTGGTTAGAACAAACAAAACTTCACTAAAATACATTGCAGCAATGTTTGACATCAGTAATTTACATGCATTTCTAAAAAACTGATCATTACTTTTGTTTAAGGCTTGTGAGAAATGATCAAAACTTTCTGGGATCAAGATGTTGTCTGCCTTTACGAATGTCACAGGCAGATTACTTTTCCAAAGCAGGGATTTATAAAAAAGAGAAAAATGCCCACCATCTCAATTGTAGAAAGCAAAGCAAATATTTGTACAACAAATATAAGATAAACCTAGTCCCTGTTTAGCATCTCCCAAGTAATACCACGTCCTCAACTTCCACTAAAGTCAATGGGAATCAGGGGTGTTCAGTGAATCTCAGGAGGTATTGAACACTTAATACAACACGGCCCTACATGTACAGATGTAAACACATTAAAGAGGGGTGTCATAATATAAACACACCATCACCATGATAATCCTGCAAATCAAAAGGCATTCAAAAGGTAACCTTTAGTCTGTTGGGGATTTTTTTGTTTGTTTTTGTTTTTATTGGGTGTTTTTTTTGTTTCTCTTGTATTGAATTATGGTCAAGGCAGCACCTTAACTGTTTCCACAATGGAATGAAACCAGTGAAGTGGAATGCACATAAGAAAGAAATTGCTATTGATCTCAGCCCAGGCCACACCATGCCTTGCATAGCAAATGGTTTCCATTACCTTACTATCTTAAGATAATTAATGTGCAGTCACTGCCCCTATCTTATGTTATCGGTCATTTTGATACTGTTCAATTTCTATCAGGCAATTCTACATTTTAGATGGGAGAGGCTTCATCAATAACTGTCATTTGATGATAATTTTATAAGTCACGATGCCACCTACCCAATCCAATCTGTAATATATGCACTTCATAGCTGATTGACTATCTGCCACATAAACCCCCCCTTCAATATAGTTTGCAACACAATTCTCTTTCTTAATTATTATTATAAAATATATTAAAACCTTGAGAAAAATCTTTGCCTCTTTCAACATGATCTCTTGTTTTGTTTCCCTGAAAAGTTACTTTTTTAATTTAGCCAATGGTATACTGTACATATTTCTAACACTGCAGAATGAATTCTTTTATTTTATAATCATAGCATGATGCTATTTTACAGTCATGTCATACTACAATTTTAATAAAGTTCCCATTATGTGGAATTAATAACTTCATTTCAGAAATCTATGCAAAACTTAACATGTTAGCTCACACTTTCTCATGACATAACATACGGTATATAGAAATATTACCTTTACCATAATATGGCTTTTTGACATGGCCGTCACTTGGTTTAGGCTTCCTGTCATCTCCAGAAAGGTGTCTTGGAGACTGTTCCTCAAATGATCTCATATTATCCCTCCTTCCAGCTTCCACTGCCATTTTTTCTCTCATGGCTTTTGCTCTCTCAGTTTCCAAAGCAATTGCTTTCTCAAGCAGGGTTAAGTTACCTTTTGTCATATCAAACACTTCTTCAGACCTATCTGAAGTAATAGAGGTGGTATCATCGTCTCTTTCATGACAACCATCCTCCTTGGCACAGCTAGAAAAAGTCCTAGATCTGGGGCTCAACTGTTCTTCAAGCCTCATTAGGTTCATCATATCAGAGTAATTCCGGTCTGGTGTTCTTCCTTGGAAGTCATCTTCTTGCCTGACATGCTGACGAGTGTTCATGTTTTGCTGTTGATTTCTTTCCTGTGGGTTTGTCTCACTGAGTTTCCTAGCCAGATCAAAACACTGGTTCCTTAAGCACTCCAAACTGCTGAGACACACCTCTTCATCACTCTCCTCCACTATTTTTTCTGTAAGTCCATTGTTCACAGGCTTCCCTAGCATTACAAAGTTCATATTCCTATTGTCTTGCTGTGAAGTATTGTCTGCATAATTTCTGTCATTAATATTTTCTGAAAGCACTACACCATGTCCTTGTGCTAATAATTTAAGGGAGTCCACTGTTTCCCTAACAACATCACTGTCTAAATCTAAACTCAGCTCACTTTTCCGACCGATATTTTCATTTTTGTCACTATCATCTTCCAGACTATTAGATGTATTGCTGTTCATTTCTGATTCTGTCCTGGCTCTGTATGCTGCATCCTCTGCAATTTTGCCAAGATTTAACAATGACTTGGCCACCAGTTCATCGTAATTATCATACTCATCATTATTGTTATCGTCTTTTTCTGTGTCTTGCATTATTCGAGTATTGTGACAATTCATTTGATGGTCTTCTGCATAAAAAACAGAAACAAAGAAAGAAACAAAGAAAGAAAGAAAAAGGAAAAGAAAAGAAAAAAGTGGCTACAATTGGAACTGTTGTTGCAATTGCACGGACAGAAAACAAACTGCATGTCAAATATTGTTAATCATACAGCAATTCTAGAACACTATGGCTGACCCATTTGAACGGAATTCTCTTTAGTCCACAGGGCTTTTTTTGTTTATTTGCTATTCACATGAATTTCTTTCACAGAACTGATAAGAAAAAGGCAATCAAAATGCTAATTACTACTACTGCTAAATGTTATGGCATAAATACTTATGTTTCTCCTTTCACTTCTATATTCACAGTTTTATGGGATTTATTACAATCACATTATTCAGCTGACATAATTGTCTATGTTTCCAAGTTTCCTCACTCCTGTATTTCCTGTAAATACAGTAGATGGCAAAGGAGTGAGTACTACTAGATTTATTCTCTTACTGATGAATGCCATTCAGCAAAAGAGAAAGAGTATACTCCAAGAAGGAAAATGTCACTTTTTTAACACCATACACACCATTAACACTAGTTGACCGATAACTGCACACGAAGATTAAAATGGCATTTTACTTAGTGGATCCATCAGTAAAATCAAAATCTCTCAGTTCAACTGTGGAGAAGTTAAGAATTTTAAAAGAGTTGTTACATGAAAGGAAGATAGAAGGAATTATATGCGCAATATAACTTGAAGTAAATATGCTAGCCCAAATTTTATGGTCATATATGTATGATAGGGCTTTTATTTGCTGTTCTGTGCACTGTAACAAAATGGTGCAGAGTTACCACATTTCACTCAGCTTTGTTCTAGTAACTGTCGAATAACAGAGGGAGAGCTTAATAAGTAGGAGCCAATGTGAGGCCCTAAGGGGGAGAATCATCTCACATAACTTTAGACATGAGCAAGGCAGGCATCTACATCTGAGTAGACTATTCCATGGTTCCATCCTCAGTCAGCAAGAGAAGCAGACACTTTATGGACACAGCCCACCTGATCTGGTTAAGGTATCTTCTTGAGAATAAAACTAATAACCACTAGAAGTGCCTGTTTCTCTTCATTGACAACAAAGGGACTCAGACTTGATGCCCACCTTAAAGATACCCATACTCAGTCAGATGAATATCATCCAGAGAGCATCTTCTGGTATCTCATGTTCACTCAGAAGTTACGTCATTCCTAGACCCAGTCTTAAAACACACATTCTTCATTACCGAGTAATGAACGTTGCATAATGTATATTTTGATAATCAGCTACCCAAGCTATATTTTGACATTTTGCATCACTGGAAAAGAAAGTTCCTAGATCTGTCATTACAGCGACATGCTAGGTTTTCAGTTTTTCAGCTGGTGCAAACTGAAAGAAACCAGTAGAGCTAGGATAATTAACACCTGCTCAAGAGTTAGTTCATCAACTTCTGATAGCATCTTTTCAGCTTAGATGTATTTTCAACACTAGTACACCTGAACACGTAGCAATTTCTAAAGTGTGACTCATGTTTTGGGTTAAACAAACCAAAGTGGGAAATTTCAGGTAGTAGGTGGCTTGTACACTAATATTTTGGTAATAGGAAATAGTGTTTGATAAAAATAATTTTTATGTCAGTAGACAAAATAATAAATCAGTTGTAAATACAAAGCTCAACAGCACAATAATTGATATTTCAGCCACAAGATAGTATTTCTTCTACACAGTGGTTAGGGATCCTGGGATGATAGTAGGCTGTAGTTAAGCAGCAGAACTGGTTGATGACTAGGCTATCTAGAAAAAAAAATGCTCTAATGGTAAAATATTGTAAAATATTATATCTTACATATTATCTGCTTGAATATAGAGGAAAGAAAATTAATAAGGAAGACTGTATGGTATTTTTACATCACAAGGTATTTCAAGTCAGTAGTGGGTTATCTGTTTATCATAAAAGGTGGTTTTATTTTAGTTGCTATGTTTTTCAAGCTCATCATAATTCACATTTATGTTTCAGGTGCCACAAAAATTAAGGGTATGAGAGTACCAGATTTTCAGTGTACAAGTAAGGATTGACACTTCCACTTCCTATTTGAAAAATGTCCATCTTGAATAACTGCATAGAAGAAGGTAATGAAGAATTACTGGATAATTAGTTTGTGCTATTTGAAAAGCAAATACACTACTAATAATTTTCTAAAGTAAAATGTACAAATGAGTCCCACATTAATTTAAATATTAAGGATAAAACCTGATGCCAAGGAGATTGCTCAGTAGAAACTGAGGTTTTTGTGGGGCGCTTCTTGTAACTACACTGATGGGCAGTCAGATGCAGCAAAGGAACATCAAAGTAATTAAAGAAGCAATGAGCTATAGCTCCAAAATTGCCAGTGCCTTCAAGTTTAGGGTGAGGTATCAACAAACACTGGTGAAATCAGTCCAAATCTACCTGTAATACGATATTGAAATACAAAGTAGAAAAAAAAATGTTTTCTCAAGTCATCCTGAGAACTGCTCAGGTACACAGTGACTATTCTAAGCCAACATTTGAAATGTGAAAAGTTTCAGGGATTGTTTCTTACAAAGGGGGATTGTGTTTGTAAATGATCACCAAGGGGAGGAATATGTTATACCTTGCCTCCACAAGTGAAAAGTCAAAATATGAATCATGTACTATATGAGAGGAGACATCTAAATTCCTTTTGAGTAGGGAAGCTGGGTGAAAGTTGTAACTACAGTATTTTTTATTCTATTTGCTTGGCTACATCCTTTTCTGGTCTCCCATCCATTCAATCATAAAATGAAGAAGAAAAAGGTAGTGGAAGAGAAGAAAGTGTAAAGCAATAATCCCAGATAAGACAGGCAGGAAAGCAAAATATTTAAATTAAGATTAATTTCCTGTATTTTAATTTTTGGCCTTTTTTTGCATCTTTTTTCTTTAACAACTATTTTACTCATGTCTCTTATATCCATGCAGCAGTTAATTTTAATGAGAAGGATATTTATATATGCCATGTCATCTCCTCAGTAACAGTTGGATTCTAAACTTGCTCTGGTGAGGCACCTGTATCATCTGTTTATCAATATGGAATTTTAAATACTGAATCAGTTTGTATATTAGTCAAGGGTCTTCTAGGAAGTATGCTACACTAGCAGCTCTATGTGAACTTTACGCCTCTTCTTTGATTCAGCTCTGTAAAATTCAATCTTGCTTTCATTTCACATTTCTGTGATTCCTTAGATTTGATCTTTAGTGCAGTAACTACCTTTAGACTGTTCTGTTTAATGGCTGTCTGTTAAATGACTGCAAAACCTAGAGACTTACTCTACCTCTTGCATAAGTTTTGGAACCAGTGATGCCAACTGAAGGTTTTTATTTTGTGAAGAGACTGAGTTTGTCTCACAAAGACGGCAGCTAGCCAGTGTTGGTGAAGAATGCACAAAGTTATAATACATCCTTTTATGTTAACTTTAGGGTTGCACGGACAAAGAATACACAGTTTTAAAAGAATATCAGATTTTTCTAGCCCTCATCAGCATAATACCATGACAATTTAGATATTCTTGGTGGTAAAGTTGTTCTTTTTAAGTCTCAGCAGATATAACAAGTGGCAGAAGGAAATTATAGTGGAGTAGCGTAGAACAGCTATAAAGAGCTGGAAGCCTTTAGCCATTTCAACAGAAGTGCACTTGTATTGCACTAAACAAAAAGTGAATAATTTGATTTCTTATTGCACCTTTCATCCAAGGATCTCAAAGCACTTTACAAACATTATTTTAAAAAGCCTCACAACACCCCTGTGAGGTAGGTATTTTAACCCCATTTTACAGATGGGAAATTGAGACACAGAGAAGTTGAGTGACTCTTTCCATGTCATACCAGGAGTCATGGGAGAATAAGGATTATAGCCTCTACATCCTTGACTGTTTCCTCCTTTTGTTCCTATCACATCCAAATTTAAGCAATTGTTTGTCAGAAGAAATGGCTTGCTGGTTTTAGTGTAGGGAGTCATGCAAAACAGCACCTTTCTTTTGAAAAGGAAAATATATAGCATTTAGACTGAGAGATTCTGCAGAGAGAGGCAATGATACTTCAGAAATAGCAGCTACATTCCTACCAAAGGACAGACTTCAGAAACAAGACTTCCCAGATCTGTGGTCCGTTTATCAAATTACTCACTTTCTTCCAAGTATGGGAAAACATGATGGCTAAGAAGCTGAACCTACATGTGGTCACACAGGCTTCCTGCCCAGATGGATGGTTTCATTATCCAGGCAGCATTTCCTGTTTCAAAACACTTCACTGCTCTTGCCACTGTCAATTCCTAAATGCTCAGCACATGATACTACTGCATCACCATTCTTCCCCTTTAAGCTGTAATGTGAAGTACGTGCATACATCTCCACATTACAGTCTCTGACGGCTGGCCTATGAGAAATATTTAGCAAGACAATGTTGGCACAAATGAATCGTAAACCTTAGAAAGTTACAGCATAATATAGGTAGAAGATTGTTTGTATATTGCCTTCTTGGGGAAAATCTTGTGAGTAAGGAAACTGAAGAGGTGGAAAACTCAGTGAGCTCTCAACTTCTCGACTCCTCATGGAAGAAACAGAGGACATGTGTAACTCTCCAAGGACCTAGGCAAGGTCTCCTAAAAATCTAAATGGTCCTACTGACATGGGATTTGGATTAGAGCCCAAGCATTTGAATATGCCTATTCAGGGCTGCACTGAACCCTGAAGTTGACCATGTGCAAGAAGAATCCTTTCTTCATCTCTGCAAATTTTCATGAGGTTCTTTTACACTGGAAGTGCTATATGTAAAGACCCAAGTAATTTGGTTCTTATAACAACTGGTTCCTTTATGGACCTTATATACTTAATGAAAGTCAAAAGAAAAAGGTAACTGTTCACTTAGTTAATTGATTGTCTCTAGCTATTCCATTATATTCAATTATTTTTTTCACTTCTACCCCTCAGCCTGCTACAGCTACTTACAATAGTTATAATACTGGGACTTACTGTTTAGACTTTCCTACAATTACAGTATTCAACTAATAACCAATGCTCAAACTAAAATAAATGGAGAGTAGAAGTCATTAAGCATGGCAAGGAAGTTCTGAGCTGAAGAACACAGGACATCACAGTAGGAGTCAGTATTGTAAACTAATAGTGAGGACTACAGTGCAGCAAGCCCATACAGACTTTTAAATATGGACAATTTGCCGCCTTAAGTATCTTTTAATTTTTTTTTTTTTCTGTTAGGTTTTGATCTTTTCATTTTCTATAGGTTCCATGTTTTATCTGGTCTTGCTCACTGAAAAATTAAGTCCTTTTTTTTTTCTTTTTTTTTTTTTTTAATATTTTTCCCTAAGGACCAAAAGGGATCCTCACAGATCTGAATTTCTTTCCTGTTGTGGAGTGATTACTAACACATGAAGACTAACTCATAAAGATATTACTTTTTTATTCATCTTCTTGCCATTTAAACACACTTTTAAAAGAGTATTAATAAATTATTTTGGTATAAAAGCATTTCGAAGATTTAGTTTTCTGCACAAATCAGTGCGTTCTTGTCTAAAGGCAGAGGTGTTTTACATAACCAATGCCCTGAAATAATATTTTTTTTTTTTTTTGCTTATGGCACTTGTATGACCTATTACTACACCACTGCTTATGTCACACCTGCATGAATAGTATCCTATTTATGTGAACCAATGTTCACATAGAGTATTGGTAGAATATGGATGTTCTTACTTGGGTTATTCTTATTAATATAAAGACAGAGAGAATCAGGAAATACAGAGTAACATGCTTTTAAGATTTATGTCATTTGTTATTCATTCATTTTTTCCCACTCCAAATCCCTATGAGCTACTTGTATCAGTACCATTTTGGAAAAGGATCTGAGGATATCTGACAGCTCCTCTGACAAGATCATGACTGAGGTAATTTTGCTTCAAGTGCCAGACTGCAAGAGCTTCGTAAAGGTTATCTAGGTTCTGACTCAAGCCAATATGTTTAAGATTTTGTCATTTCACCACAAGATACTGCCTGCCTTTCTTTGATCTTAAGAGATTGTCACATGCCATTAACAGTGCACTGCTGCCATGGAATCATGCAGTAGTTGAGGCTGGAAGGGACCTCAGGAGGCTATGTGGTCGAACACCTGCTCAAAAAAAGTGCCAGCTTAGAGCAATCATCAGGGCCCTGTTCTGTCAGTTCCACTTTAAAGCTCTTCCAGGATAGAGGTACCACAGCATCTCTGGGAAATCTATTCCAGTGTTTGACCACCCTCATGGTAAGAAATTCATTCTTATTTCCACATGGATTTTTTTTTGTTACAACTTGCGTCTTGTCTCTTATTCTTATGCTACACACTTACATCTTCTCACCACTCTCCACACAGGTAGCTGAAGACAAGTCTAAGTTCCCCCCACAGCTTTTTCTTCCTCAAGTGAACAAACTGGGCTTTTTTCAGGGTTTCTGCACATGTGGTCCAGTTCTTTAATCATCCTGGTTGTTCATCACTGGACTCCAATATTTCAAGACTTGTGCTGATGAGCCCAAAACTGGGCCTATTGCTCCACATCAAAAAGTGTAAGTGCTGCATAAACTGGAATAATAATTTCTTTTCCTTTTGATTTCTGTTTCTCAAGTCTTTTCATCCTGACAGCCAAGCATTATTTCCTGAAGTCAAAAGGCAATGATTTTTCTGGGAATTATCTTTTTTTTCCTCCACCACAGAGACAGCAGAAAATACATTTTGGTTACCTTCAAGTAGGAAAGGTCCCTGGTTGGTATGAAGCCTGCTTGTTTGGTTTGCAGTGTCTGAAATATATGGTATGGAGGCATATGCTTAGGTTCAAGAAGGAACTTGCTGAGATTATCTGTGAACAGAAGTGGATATGCTGGGTTTGCAAGGGCAGTACAATTTAGCCAGTCACTCCCACCTGGACCACACTTCTTTGTGAATCAGGTTCAGGCAGCCCTTAATTGTTTTTGAATTGACTTCTGTCTGGGCAGATAATGAGATGTCTTTAGCTGATGACTGGTATTCATTTCATCCTACTTTTTCTCCCCAGGATGTCTATATGAGGGAGGCGAGATATTCTGTCTCATAGCCTTATAATGATTCAGTGGAGTTTGGCAGTTTCTTGCTTTCTCTAAGGTTTCCACAGCTCAGCAGGGCAGCAGGCAATGAGGAAGCCAAAGCTATTCTCCAGATACTGGGATACAGCAGGAAGACAGCAGGGGAGCAGAGGACCAGCTGCACCGACAGCAGAACACCCACTCAGAGAGCTCCTGGTACGGAGCTTCTCATGGGGCTATTCCTAAGACTGCTCCAGAGACAGTGACCTGTGCCTACATCCCTCTCCATATTCATTTCTTTACAAAGGATGCAGCCTGAAGAACACATTTTCCGTTTATAAAGCAATATTTTCTTTCTGACACACAAATCTCTGAGAAGACAGATTGGAATATTTAGTATAGGGATACATCATCTCTTTTTACTAGTTTTGTTTTAGTTCAGAGCTCTCAGTGTCAGATGTCCATATTGAACATGTCTCCATATGAACTATACATCTAGATTCCATTTACAGGCAATGGACAAAACCATACATCCTGGGATTTGATTTTTCATCCTAACCTAGGTATCTATAGTAGATAGGCTGAATTATCCCCTAAAAGTGACTATTTCTCTTAACTAGTCATCAATTAAACAGATGGGGTGAATCCTATCCCTATTGCTTTTACTCAAAAGTTTCAAGCTGATCCTTGCTGAATTTCAATGGTATCTTTAGTATGACACAGTAGGAACTGCAGGGAGGAAGGAACGAGGAGCTACCCAAAAGGAGTAGCTTTAGGTTGTGGATAGACGAAGATGTATCAGGAAAGCCTGGTGTGAATGGGATAGTATGGATACTTTGGACGGGATATATGCTTATGACCGCATGATTTACATGGAGAGAATTATATCTTATTGGATGTGTTTGGTCTCCATTGTAAATTTAATTACTTTTTAATAGTTGTGTTTGATTATCAAAGAAAGCCTGTTTGTGGTTTGATAACAAACTGACCCGACTGGCAGAAGGGACAGAGGCAAGTATCACTACCATTCTAGAGGATGAGAGAACTGCTAAATATGGTATCATTGAAATTTCTTCTTCCTGACTCTCTTTCTATCCCCTCAATGAGTTCAGTGCCAAGGAATCTGGAAAGACAAAGACATCTATGTGCACGAGTGCCAGACTTTACTTCATCTGAAATGTAACGCTTTTAGTTAAGGTGTTTGTTCCTTTATTTTTATCCCTTCATCTAGCTTTTAATCTACATTTGACTCATTCCCTTTGTTTTCATGACAGGGAAGGCTGGGTAATAATCCATAGTATAAGAAGAAAGTAAATACAAAGGATTCTTTACCTCTTCGGTTATAGCCATCTATTACTAATATTCTGTTCTGTCCCAATTAATTAGGGACAGAGCAATAAAGGAAGAAGTGGAATGTGATTACTCATGCTGCTATACCCTTAGTGAGGCCCTGGCATGATTTTGAGTGACTTAGCAGCTCTCCAGCAGTGCCGAGATTCAGTGAAGAAGTGCTGGTTAGGGACCATTTCCAAGGAATTTGAATGTGGTGAACCTATTTTGGAAGGTAAAAGATTAGCTGTATATGCATCCAAATCATGCAACAGTTGAACTTAGCATTAAATGAGTGGACTATGGTCTGTTCTATTCACTCACATAGATGTGGTCATTGATTAATGTGCCTGAAGAGACAGAGGCAGGAAAATCTGTAAGCTGGGATCAATGGAAAACACACTCCAGAAGGAACAAGTAAGGCCAGTGTGAACTGTTTACTATGGTTCACACCATGTGTATTGGGTTTGCATGGCAAGGTTTTGGTAGTGGGGGGGGCTACAGGGGTGGCTTCTGTGAGAAGCTGTCAGCAACTTCCTCCATGTTCAGCAGAGCCAATGCCAGCCAGCTCCACAGTGGAACCACTGCTGGCAAAGGCCGAGCCCATCAGTGATGGCAGGAACACCTCTGTGGAGGTGTTTTCAAGAGGGAAAAAGAAAAGTTATTGGGCAGAAGTAATTGCAGACAGAGAAGAGTGGGGTGAGAACATATGAGAGGAACAGTTCTGCAGACATCATGGTCAGTGAAAAAGGAGGGACAGGAGGTGCTCCTGGCACTGGAGCTGAGATTCCCCTGCAGCCCGTGGTGCAGTCCATGGTGAGGCAGCTGTGCCCCTGCAACCCATGGAAGTCCATGGTGAAGCAGAGATCCACCTGCAGCCCGTGGAGGGCCCCACACCTGAGCAAATGGATGCTTGAAGGAGGGGGTGTGACCCTGTGGGAAGGGTGCACTGGAACAGGCTCCTGGCACGATCTGTGGCCCTGTGGAGTGTGGACCCCATGCTGGAGCAAGTTCGCTCGCAGAACTTGTCACCCCATGGAGGACCCACACTGGAGGAGTCTGCTCCTGAAGGGCTGCACCCTGTAGAAAGGGATCCGTGCTGGAGCAGTGTGAAGAACTGAAGCCCATGGGAAAGACTCACACTGAAGTTCATGGAGGACTGTCTCCCATGGGAGGGACCCCATGCTGGAGCAGGGGAAGGAATCCTTTCCCTGAGGAGGAAGCAGCGGCAGAAACAACCTGTGATGAACTGCCTGTAATCCTCATTCCTTGTCTCCCTGCACCCCATGAGAGACAAGGTAGAGCCTGGAAAAGAGGCTTTACTTTGCTTCTCATTATCCTACTCTGATTTTCATTGGTAAATTCAATTAATTTCCCCAGGTCAACTCTGTTATGCCTGTGATGGCAACTGGTGAGCTACCTCTCCCTGACTTTGTCTCCACTCAGGAGGGCAATGATGACTGGCTTTGGTGGGCACCTGGCACCTAGCCAGGGTCAAGCCAGCACACCATGCTACTCCAGTCAGCCAAGTACACATATACAGTGGACCTCAAAAAAGACAAAATGGTGACTCAGTGGTGTAGCTAGCTCTTAGCTAGCTACAAAGAGTCTTTAATACCTTCTGTTTATTTGCCATCTATGTGTACAGATGGCCTATGTGACTGGAAGTGTGTAAGAAGGAGAGTAGAGTACTAGACACCTGTCAAACGCAGGAAATGTATGCTATAGTACCAGACACAGACCACCTTTTTATGTCACTATGGCATTTGCAAAGATATTTCCAGTTGAGGCTTTTCCAAGTACCTGTCCACCTAAAGATACATTTTAGAAATTGAGGGATTTCACACTGCTGTTCAGATCTGCACTGGAATAGCTGTCTGAATGATGAAAGCTTGTATCTCTTAAAAGGAGAGTATTTGGTGGACAAATGTAGTAACCTACATATTTACCCACATTTCCATACATTTCCAACTAAATATGTACCTACTAGCTATTATGGAAGCGGCTTTGTTGCCAGTCTCACAGCGCCTAAATTGAGTAGAGCAGCACAGCCTCAGCGCATGGCATCTGTGCTGAAAATAACTATCCTCGCAGAAACAAGAAGCAACAAAGAGAATCAATCAAATAACCACAACAGCCAGTTTTCCAAAATACACACATGTAGATACAGAGACAATCTTACACCACACAAAACTAAAACCTGAGTCTGAGTCTGGTCTCAAGATGCTTCAGTCTAGAAGCTATTTTGCTGGAGTTCACTGGTAAAAGTAATGTACATGAGATGAAGTCAATACCTTTACTTCTGCCTGAAATTATTTCTGGTTTTATTTTTTTTCACTTTAACATATTGCTCCCTTTCAGTTGCCTTTTGTGTGATTATTTCTAGGTTCTAGTCTCATTTACTTAATTTTCTGTGCACTAAAGTATCTGAGCTATTTAGGAGCCAATGGAACTAACCTGCCCAACATGAACTTTTCCCCTCTGTTCCTTTGTATCTGGTGCTGTATTATGTTTTATGACTTAAAACGAATTTATTAAACAGAACAGCATCAAATCAATTCCTAAAACTCAGATAAACTGTGTACATTATTTCCACACTGCCCATCTTCTCAATGATGTGCAATTTGCAGATTTCAAGCAAAACACTTGCCAGAGGACAGTTATTCTTTCTTTAATAGATACATTGCTATTACTTCTAGTTATGCATTTTTTAAACAGTTAGTAATTTTGGCTCACTGCTGTTTGTATCTTATCCAGACATCAAGTATAGTTTAAAAATCCTTGTTTTCAGTATTATAAAAAGTCTCAGAGAGTCTACACATATTGCTTGGGGTTCTGAAAGAGCTCTGCATGTCTCTAGTTCTAATTCTACTAATGACAATGATAAAGAATTCTATCATTAATATAAAAAGACACAGTAAGTTACTTCACATTGTGAACTATAGGAAAATGCTCACATATAACTAGGGAGGAGAAAATATAACAGAAAAAACTGTCCTGCATCGCCTGTGGGTGTGGGTATTTTGTCTAGCCCTGATCTTCCATCTTAAAGCCTTTTAACTTTTAAATTAAAGATTCCACACAATGCAGATTCTTTACTGCAGCTTTCACATCTGTCATTTCCTGCTGTCCATGAAGGAATCCTAACAGCATATTTCACTTGCTCTCTGCAGTACTCCCATGCTAACCTCCTACGTGTTTCTTTAAATCTTTCTGCATTTTTCTTTCCTGCATAATCCCTGTCACCCCTTTTACATTTGGAACATATTGTTTCCATTTCTGTGTCCGAAGACCTTCCGGCCATTGAACTGAATTTGGCCTTAAACTCATACCATGTCTTTAATGGGGATTTCAACATGAATCACTTTAAAAAAAGTCATATGAATAGCAGCAGTAATTTCTAAAACACTTTCAGATTAGACTTCTCATGTGGCATGTTGTATAGAAAGGAACAGTTGTATTTCTATTTTTCTTGGTGATACAACTACATCTATACTCATCTGTGCTTTAAACCTGAGAGACACCTTAATACTGATCAGCTGCTCAAAGCTCTGCTTTGCTGTGTACTGAAAAAGCTCCAGCCTTACAAAGCTCTCCATCTATCTGCTATTTAAGCACTGAAAGCTTCTAGACACTGGGTCTTTTCACACATAAATTCCCAGAGAAACCTAATCCAATAGGTATGCTCTAATGCACACCTGAAAGAAAAAGGCTTCCCATGAAGTGCTGCTTTGATTGGCTTGCTTAATCTGTAGCCAGAGAAGAACGGCCTGTTTCCTTCTTTATTTCCCCTGCTCATCCCCACCTGCCCATAGCCCAGGTTAAACACATTGTTTAGTGGGTCACTCACTAAAGAACCAGAAGACTAAGAGTATAAGCTCTCATGGTTTATGTGGATTTCGTACCATAGTTCCCAAAAACATTTGCTAGTCACCACAATAAAAGCTGGATTCAAGTTCTATTAGGAAGCAGAAAACACAAGAGTAGAGTAAGACCCATAATTTTTTTTTTTTCATGCTATTTGGTCATGCAAAAATATAATCTCTTTATTGGAGATATTACAAGGACACCTGCCTTGAAGAGAGAAATATAAAGTCTGTTCCCTGTGCCCAGGACTGATTTTGTAGCCTAGTAAGAAGTCAAGCCATATGATGGTTACAGGGTCCTTGGAGAAAAGACAGAATTCAGCATGGCCTGCATTCTCAGGAGAATGACCCTTTTTGGTCTATGGCAGTTCTTGAATGTTTTTTCTAGGGTGTAATAGAGCTCCATCAGAATGTGTAAGAGCGTTCCCTACCCCAAGCA
The DNA here is from genome assembly GCF_000691975.1 of Corvus brachyrhynchos. Classification (NCBI taxonomy): domain Eukaryota; kingdom Metazoa; phylum Chordata; class Aves; order Passeriformes; family Corvidae; genus Corvus; species Corvus brachyrhynchos. The sequence continues at coordinate 996,110 of NW_008240221.1, forward strand.
GTCACTG
>NW_008240221.1:996237-1011574 GCF_000691975.1 Corvus brachyrhynchos
TACACAAAGCAGTCACTGGTCTAGTCTCCAACCTTCTGTGTTAGGAAAGAAGGACACGTGGCATTGAACCCTGGCATCACTTGTCACACTTAACTCAGGCACATGCATTACAGACAGGGGCAGTATTTTCATTCCATTCTATTGTGAAACATTTATCTCACTCCACAAATGTAACAGGATCCTTAGCCGAGATTCCAGTTTCTATTCATCTAAAAGTTGCCCTTTTTGGCTGTACTTTCAGGGAAGGACATTCACAGACTGTGCTCACTAGATAATAAACAAATACTACTATAAACTTTAGTATATTTTCTGTAAGTCCAAGTCCAGCCATATTCCTAACAGTCATTCCTACTAATGATCTATTATTCTCTGTGTCCACTATTACATTACAAAATATATTTTTCTCTTAATGACCTGAGGGCAAAGTTTTATTCAAAACATTGCAATAAAAGAAGAAACAATTTTTAACTTTCCACTAGATGCCAGCCTTTGAAGTTGAACAATGCTTTAATTATTGCAGAAGACAGAATGACAGTATTCTGTAAAAAGTTCAGTCCAGTTCTTTACAGGATGTCCAAGAAACTGTTTAGCAGATGTATTTTGTTTATACAGAACTTCTACAATAAGTGGAGGCAGTTTGTCAAACAATAGATTTGATACAATAGAAATCAGAAGAAAAGCAGTTGCACAGCTTGCCCTAAAGTACATATGACAAGTAAGGAATCCCACCACACATGCTTTGTACTGACAGAACCCTAGTCTGACGTGGGCCTGGGCAGCTTCATAAACACTCCTGTGTTAGGTGATTGGAAGTGTTCATGCCACACAGACCTTGCCCTTGTTCTGTCAGTAATCCATGTCTGTGGAGCACAAGGAAGAAAATACCTGCTTGATTTGTCAGTTTTTGAAATTGTAAGCTCAGCTCTCCTTTAGTGTCACAGCAATACTAGTACTCACCCTTCCTATAGAGTAGTATAGCCTGCAAAATTAAGCTTTTGGGATGACAGAACTATCAGATGATGAGTTCACCTAATAAACCCCCACTAAGTCTTGAGCTGTCAATCCTGTTAACTTTCTCTGACAGATCCACCACAAATTTTTGCTAAAGCAATAATATTTACTGCATATTTACTGCCACAGTTTCCATGTGGTGGTATGGATATTTGACATGCTTAGTGACTATTTTCAGTACTTTTACTTTCTGCATGAAGCCTCAATGTACCACATAATTCTGAGGATTTCAACAGTGACCAAACCCAGCCTCCTTTATGTGGTTTCCTTCCTATCATTAGTTTTCTTTGTATTCTGCTAATGACTTGGTCTTCCTTGATGTCCAGCTCAGTAATTATAGCTCCCAGAGTCTACTCTCAATAAAAAAATCTGAAGAATATATTAATTTACAGTAGGGCAAGTGTTTCTTACAGTAAAAAAGGACAATGTCATATGTGATGTAAGTGACAAAAGAACTAACCTCATTTGTTTTGAGACTTGTAAAATAAAGAAGAAATGCTCTCATAATACAAAAGTATTCAAGATTACATATATATGTTCATTACACATTTTGTTTCAAAAGAATTCTTTGTTACGTTTATATATTTCAGTTAAACAAAATTTCTGTGACTTGAGGCATTTGCCAGAACTGCAAATTTGATTTGTGAGAATGGACATGGACCAGAAGAAATTATCAATCCAGTCTGCAATTTTATTTCGTTATCTCCTGGAGGACCTGTAGTAGGGCAAAATTAACTCCCACAGTTACCAAATACAGTTCTCTGCTTTTCAGGGTGAAAAGTTACCATTTGTGTTCACTCTTTTAGGACAAACACTGTAAGCCCAGTGGGAATTGTGAATTAATAGGGTCATCAAAATTGCTCTTAGAGCTGCACTCTAAACACAAGAGGAAAAACAGGAACCTGTAATACTGACCAAGCAAAAGTTATTTTAAAGAATCATTACATCTGTAGTGTCAAGAAGGATTCACACAGAGTCTGTGGTCACTGTGTAAGGTGCAGTACAGTGTGGGCAATGGACCCTTTGAAGTAGCACTGTGAAAGACAAAGGAATTAAAAGAAAGATCATGAGGAGTTCAGTTCTGTACAACCCCTGAATATGTTTCTAAAAGTGATATATTCCAGATATTAGACCTTCTACAAAAATGTCAAAATGTCATTTACAAATATGGATGCAAAGACCTGCTACATAACTGAGTTAACTATTGGTTCTTTAAAACACTACATCGTATAACCAACTGGCTTCTTGGCGCAGTTGTGCCAAAACCAGGAGATCACTGGCGATGAACAGGTTACAGAGAGTCTAAGTGAGGATAGAGCTACAGCTCTAAGACTACAGCACTTTAATTTCTTCTCCAATCCATCTAATTCCAGAAAGAACTAATTTTACTGTAAGATCTTGCCAGACAACAAATGAAATAGGAAAAATCAAGGATCCACTCAGCATTTTTCTGCAGACAGAAGGATGCAATAGAAATGCAGAAAAGGCAGCCTCTTCTTGAGGACTGCAATCTGTGAGAATCCAAAGCAGCACTGCTGAGACATGGTTCCTTTGCAGACCTATTGCTCTGGCAAGACTAGAGAAAGCTTTGGTCACAGATAAGCCCTGAAACAATTTGCCGGTACAATGGGCCTAACATTTCATGTTCAGCTAACACTGAAGTAAAGGGTTAGTGTATTAAAAATACAAACAAGCAGCCCCATGCCATGTAAAACAGTTTCAGAATAAAGCAGCACTGAAATCAGATGTGGTGCTGAATGTGTTCCTTGATGCTTTTATTAAGGCCTTCAGTTCAGACCCTGAACTCTTTAAGTATCCCAACGTCCTCTACAGAATTTCTGCTTACATCAACTGAAGTTGTGTATGACAGAGATCTAGAAACTGTCTCATCAAAGGTGAATAATTTCTTTACACTGCAGAAAGCTATAACTGAATCATTTGCTCTTGAAGGATCAGATATTTCACATTATCATTTAAGGCCTTTTATTTGTTGCAAGGGAGTTAAATATGTAAACCTCTAAATGAGAATGATACTTAAGTACGTTCCTAACTTTAAATGTGGAAGCTAAGATGAAGAGGGCTATGTAAGTTTCCAGACACAGCCCAGAAGGTTTACTGAGCTTCTGAGTTAAACATTCAAACAGAAGTAAGTCTTCTAAAACAGTTCTTCAAAGGGAGGAAAAGCTAGGGATGACATGTGCAACACACCACCTCACATAAATGGAACACTACTGACATAAAGCTATTCTTGATTTGCCTTGATGCAAACAAGCTCAGTATCAGACCCAATCTTACTTCAGAGAACTAAAAAATAATGTTTAAATAATGCTGTTTAATGAGTTTAAATTATATTGTCTATGTATAGTAAAGACCTTGAGCATGGAACACAGCAAAAAGCAAAATTTACTAAACTAACACTTGAGTCATACTTAAGCAATCAACAAACCAACCGAGCAATCAACAAACCAACCGAGCAACCAACCAACCAACCAGCCAACCACAAACACATTACAACAGTAATTAAAAGATCCGAACTTTTTCCACAAGAACTAGAAGTATCCAGGGGGTATTTACCAGCTAGCTGTTTCCCCACCCTTCTCCAGGTAGGTTTCCAGGTCTGAACTACCAGTTCCATATTTTTCAATTGCATTATTTCCAACAAAAATTTTTAGTGAAAATGCTGAGTCTGAATCTCTCAGTGTGACATATAAACAGCTAAACAGCAGGACATGTTGTAATCCATGCTTGCTTCTTCAATGGAAAAAGAAGGTATCACAGATTCACAGAATATTCTGAGTTGGAAGGGAACCCCAAGGATCATCTAGTGCAACTCTTAAGAAAATGGCCCATAAAGGGATCAAACACACAACCTTGGTATTATTAGCACTGTGCTCTAATCAACTGAGCTGATCTCAGTATCAATAAAAGTTCTTATGCTGAGGCTTTACTCAAAAACTCCCAGGCTTGAGCACTTGGTAACTAGACCAAAAAGGCTTTTACTTTTTATCCAGAGGAGAAGAATGTAATGGCCAGGATAAAAGTCTTCCAGCAGCAACTCTAATTTTTTTCTTTTCTTCAGGTTGTTATTATTAGGGTATGAGACATCCCAAGCACAGGCTATTTTCTTTTATCAAGGTACAGTACAGCGGTAAAGTTTACTAGCAAAGAGTTTAAATCTGCTTTGCATTATGAAAATATCAGGTATTTGTTTAGTCTTCTTTGGCCCTGAAAAAGATACTTTTTTCCCATATACATTGTCCTAAGCAGTGAAATTATGCTTTCTGGCCTCTTAATTTAAAGACAGAATTTACTTCTATTAAGTGCTTTGTTTGTGAGGTACACGTGAGTGTAGCTCTCTGCTCTGATTAAGACTGAACACCTAACTGTGTTCACCAAATAGATGACCGCTTTCCTGCTAACAGTTTAAATAAATGAATATGATTAGTGGTCAGCAGGCTGACAGATGACCTTCCCAATACAGACACGTTGTCATCATTTCATCAAGATGTTTACTTTATCAGGAGTGTTTTCAGCAGCATGCACAGCTGGAAAGCTGTGTGCCACCATGCTTTCCTCAGCACATGGGCTTCTTTCATCTTTTACATTGGTGTTTGCGTCTCCTTGCTTACAGGACCCAAGTGCTTCAGATGCAGTCTGCTAAGGGGATCAGGAAGATAGTGGAGGGCACTAACAATCTTAATAGAGCTGATAGGTGGATTTCACATTTTGAGGGTCTGTCTGTGTTGAATTCATGCAAATGAAAGTAAAAACACAAACCTATTATGAGATTTTTAAAAACAATCCCACAATTTAAACAAATATTGTTGGATTAAATGATCTTAGAGGTCATTTCCAACCTAAATAATTCTATGATTCTATGAAATATGAAAATAGGTAGAATGTCTATCTCTATGTCCATGCGCGAGCTTTTCTTATTAGAAAAACCTGTACTGTGTCTCCTTTGAATGCACATTGCTATCTGTGGTTTACAACTATTTTTGAAGTGTATTTCACTTGAAAAATTAGGTGCAATATCACATATTAGTATACTGGTTATGCCAACTACCTTGAGTTCAATAGAAAATGTAAGGGAGCATCTAAAAGACTCACAATTCACCTGTTAAGAAACTGCAATAGTTTTTGTAGCATCATCTGTGAAATGATTTAAATGATGTATTAAATTTCCTTAGGTCTAGAATCAACCTAACTCCTCCTGCTCCTGATTAGAAAATAGCCAGAGTACAAGCATTTTGAATGTCTTCATGTGGTATGGACTAAATGGTCCTTGGAACATCTGTTCTGGGAGTCCCTCTATGGGAGATTTTTTTAAATGGAAAAGCATTGTGAAAGAGTCTTTAGGATCCAACTACCTGAAGCAAGCTCATCTCAGAAGAAGGTACTTCGGTTTGCTTTGCAAATTGAATGCACACTTCAGTTTTTAATCCAAAGGTTCTTTGTCATCACAAAGAAGGGGTGCTCCAAAAGTAGCTTTTACTCTCACTCCTTCCCATTTGTGTTTCAATTTACAGGTTAGGTTATCATAACACAGGTCATCTCTATCTGTCCTTTTTTTCCTGGGATAGAAGGAAAATCAGAAAGACTCATCTTTCATTTAGTGGCTGTGTTGAACATAAGGGCTTCTCAAGTCTCTTCATAGATAGACGGATAAATACCTGCTCTTCAAAGAGATTCAGATTTAACGGAAATTTAAAGAGGATATGCTAGCCATTGACAGAGAGTTTAAAACATGAATTTTGGTTCAAAGGATTGTGTACAGAAGTACAAGCACAGAACTTAGGATTCATCTAAAAAAGTTTTGTTGTTTTCTTTCCTTTTAAATTGATATTTTGAGATTTACGAGACTGTTAGGATATATCTATGTTCTCCAAGTCCTTTAGTTTACCAGCGACAAGGCTACAAAATGTGATTTTCAAAAAGGCTGTGATGGTTTCAGTGAATGCCCAAGTATTTCCAATAAGAACTGTTTACCTTCATTACCTGTATATTATCTCTATCTTCTGAGAACCTCATCCAAAATTCCCATTCCTTTAAACAAAACAGGAATGGGCAAGGACACACCAGTGACATACTTGAGTTTCCCAGGATTTACCCTTTTCTACTAGAAAACTGAATTTGACCTAAGAAATGGTAAAATACCTCACACCCTCCCACCCTCTCCCTTTCCCCTCTCCCCATTTCTGCCTCTATAGTCCTATCCTATCCTATACTTGCTGATGAAATTCTTCTGTCACCAATACTTACAATTTTAACTGTTTTGTTCACCTAGACTATAGCTACTTCTGGAAATTTTCTGAACTTCCATCATCTACAGCACTAGTGACAGAAACTTATACGAAAACTGTGCAGGCATCCTGGTGACCAGTGGACAATTCTGCATTTTGTTTCTAGGGATAGGAATACTAAGACACATTAAGACTTCCTGCTAAGGTGACTTATAAGATGGTTTGCTACTATATTGTGTTGAGACTTGTAGTGAGCAGCAAGTGACTGATGCTAAATCAACTAAATTCATAGCTGACAGATCTAATTTTCCATATAGTCAATAGATAAAGGCAAGAGTCATATTCAGACCATGTAGTTTAAGGACACCTAATTTTGCACCTTTTTTTCCTGGAAAATCAGCCGTCCAAATTTCACCAATGCAGGTTATGTTACAAGCAAGATAAAGTGAACCATCATTATCCCTATTGGAAACAACAGGAAATAAACTATTTTAAAAAATATGATTTATTGATTAGTTTCTAGACCTCACCAAAACCAAACTATTATCACTCTCTACTCTGGCATAGACATAAGGAACTCCATACTATCTTCCTCACTAATTGCTAGCAACTCTTCCTTGTAAATCATCTCTGCTCCACCTGGGACTGTTGCATACTGATTACTATGTTGACACTCAAAAGGATCATGAAATACTTTTCATATAAAATTCTATTATCACATTTCTGTTTTTATGAGGAATTTTTCTTAATGACTAATCTTTTAGATAGAACATATATTTGTTTATTAATGTACATTTGTTTTGTTACTGGAATAGAATGAGTTCCTAAGAAAAACTTGACCTACATAAATTTTAATTTCAAGTAATATGCAGAGCAGCTAATAGAGGTACCTTTGTAAATTTTTTGCAGTTCTTAACCACAGCCTACTATATATGGAAGGAAAGCAGTCAAAAAACAATGTCAGCCTCTTCACATTGATTAGGACCACTAACTGCATGTGTAACTGTGTTGGAATAAGTAAACCACTGTGTTTCATTATCATAGAAAAATAAACTGAGTATCAAGCCTGCTGGCTTGCCAGAAGCAATTTTCTTGAGCTCTTGAGTTTTGCTTTAGCTTTGTTTTTTTTTTTACTTTTATCATTTTTGATAGTGTAGATTCAAAGTTTTAAATGTCAACTGAAATCACAGCAGTTGCACCATAATCTAAGCACCAACAAACTCAGTCACCACTATTTGTTAAAGAAACTGCTGGACATCCTGCACTTGCTCATCAAGAGAGCAACAGCAGCTGCACATCAGCCTGATCTAACACAGCTTCTCTTCCAGGTTCTGAAACAGCAGAGTTCCCTGCAAAAGGAAATTACTTCCCTGTTGCATCAAACTCATGCAACTTTTAGACTGACCATTTATTCTCTACCAATTTTGTGGCAAATTTAGGCAATTGAGGAAACACTACAGATGCAGTATCTGAGAAAACTCTGATAGCCACCCAGCTGGCCACCATCTCACCCAAATGGAAAGAATACTTCCAAAGTCTTTATTTAAGATTTAAGATCTGACCTTACAGAATGCTGAAACAAAAGTCATACAACTTTCATACCTGGTTCCTAAGAGGAATCCAACTGAGGAGTGCTGAAAGCTTTTCTTATATTTTTATTGGTTAGAAAGGTGAATCTACCCAACCAAAAACGTGTTCCCTGGAAATGGGAACAAAATACTTTTTAGATAGCTCATTAATTTTTGCATGATTCCTTCATTTCACCCCAGAGCATTATGATGTCTGTCATCAGCATATGGAGTAAATGGACAGTGATTACATATTTTGAAAGTATTATATGAAGTCAAATATCCCAAAAAAAGAGAAAGTTGAATAGGCTAATCACATTGCTACTGCATTAATTTGGTTACTATCAGTAACCTGTATGTCTAAACGGCATTTATGCCATGGCATGGTAACAAAAATAGACGCATTTTAGAAAGACGTTATCTATGTAAACCTGTCACTCACTACATTTTAATAGAATCAACTAAAGCACACAGAATTCAAGTCTAAAAGAACCAAAGTGTGTTATAATAGTTAATTCTGAATACTTTCTTGGAGTAGGGAAAAGTATAGGGCAAAATTTTTGAAGGGAAGAGGTATTTTTGCTCACAAAAATTATCTGCAAACTTGTGACAGAATTTATGTGGGCAATTGTTGACATTGTATAAACAGATCTAGCAAATACACGTGCAAATGATCAGTACAGGCACCCAGCTGCAGCTGATGCTTTGCTTCTACCTTTGTGAATATTCTCCTGGTAACTGCATGCATTAATCCACTACTAGGATTACATTTTATGCAAGCATTTTTAGCACAGACACACCTCCACCCTCCTTGTTTGAAATGTGAGTGCTGGTGTATTAAAAAATATTTGGAAGATAGACTTATTAAAATAAATGTTAAGAGAACACAGCGGGGTATATTTTCAGTGTGGAGCACAGAGATTTAACTGCATGACTTCCATTAGTTTTAATGAGAACTGAACAGCTAAATCCTCACACACCACACTGGAAGATTAACCCAGAAAACACACATTGTTTACTTTTTACTAATACTCTGATTATTACCACGTTCTTCCTCCTCCTCCTCTTCTTCCTCCTCTTCTTCTTCCTCCTCCTCTTCATCCTCCACATCTTCACCTTCCTCTTCATCCTCCTCTTCTTCCTCCTCAATCTCCTCTTCTTCTTCTCGATCTATCTCCTCATCATCCTCCTCCTCATCACCTTGCTCCTCATTATCGTCAGAATATTCCTCCTCTTCTTCATCCTCTTCTTCTTCTTCCTCTTCCTTTTCATCCATTTCCTCTGTTCCATCAGTCTCATAGCACTCATCTACTGAAGAGTTGTCTGCTTTAACCACAAAGGGTTTTCTTTTGGGGGCTGGTTCTTGGGGTTGTTTATCTTGTGTTTTTCTTTTTTTTGCCAACGGACAGCCATAAACACTGTTCAAAAATAAAAGATGCAAATTATTACACTATCCTCCAGATTTCATTTAGTCATATATTCTAATTCTACATCATGATCAGCTGCTGTTCTCAAAATGCATGTTTTCAAAGTAAAATGATGTTTAGGCAATGATAACCAAGGGGGAGGACACTTACAAAACCTGTGAAAATGCAAGTGACTATTATTTGCCTGAAAATGTCACACATACATGACAGCGTAACAGTTTCAGAAGTGATACAAATGTGTGTTTTTCCTTCTCATTCTATTTTCTCTTTGGCATGTTACACTCCGTTCTAAAGCAGATGAATATAGTTAAAAAACCAGCAAACTTGTCCTACTTGTAGCTAGCAGTACAACAATCAGGAATAAAGAAATGCTTCATAATTTTGTAGTATTCAGTATTTTGACTGTGTGCAGTTAAGATACGTTTCAATGAAGTTTAAATAATGAAAATATGATCATATTCTGAATGTTGTTGTTTATTATTATTATAAATAGTAACATAATAATAAAAAAATAATGAATCACTCTTAAATTCTCCACTTTTTTTCTCCGTTATATGTTACAAGGCTGGATAAATGGGAAAACAAGCTCCCCAACACAACCAACCCCAATAATTATCATGGCTAGTGTTTCAAGTGTTCTCATATCAAAAAAATCAAACAATAAACAAAATCTGTTGTCAATGAAGAAAGTCAGACTTTTAAAAAATTGAGTACCCCTTCCTTATTGATCATTTTAATGTATTTAAATGCAGTGTAACAGAAATAGTATTTCAGAGTAGTACTCTACCAGAGTAGCCACCTGTTTCTCAAAGGTCACATAATCTGTGTTTGTTGGACCTGATCTCCCTTGTGTAACCCCTGTAACCTTCTGTGCAGAGTGACTGCACACACACATTACTTTTTGTTCAAAGAACCTCATCTTTGAACTTCTTAATTGTGTGACTATAAATATTACTCAAGCTGTATCAGTTTTTAGCCTTCTTTCTGTGATTAACTAGTTTTGGGATATTTACACTGTTCTTTATAACCTTTTCTGCATATCTACTAATGACTTCCCCTTTCACGTTTTAGTCTTTCTCCCTTTATCCCAATACACCGAGGCCCTCTTATTTTCTTCCATTCTTATAATGCTTCATATTCTGTTGACAGACCACTGAAAAACCTGGGGCTTCACCACATTTAGTACTACAGATGTGCCCTGTGTGGCGTCCTCAGAGTCTTGATCTTGGTCTAATTTAATTGCATACCAGCAGCTATGCATCCCAATTACTTAAACTGCTACTTAGGTAAAAACAAATTTATTTAAGCACCCAATTACTTTATTTAAGTGCCTAACTTAGATATTGTCTTACCTAAATTTCAAACCACAGTCTGCCTGGCACACACATATCTAATGAACATACAGAGTCACAAAAGACAGTATTCATGGAAAACCTGCTACAGGAGACCTTCTCCGTGCAACACAGGTGCCTCTCCCTCTGTGGGGACAACAGGTGTCTTTAAAGTCTAATCCAGCATGCCTAAAATAACCTGTCTCCATTAACACTAGAGAGAAATATGGCATAAATTTTAAGTACGTCCGTCTAGCCAGATTCCAAAGCACCTCACTTGGGAGTAGGGTAGTAGTCCTAGTGGGATACGGATTCCAGACACCAGCATCTAAGTTGGGGCCTAGTGATACAAGCTAGAGGGGGAATAGATCGACAACCTCCAGACTCCAGAGCCATGCTCCATCCAGCAGGTCATGTGGCATATTCTGTGGAAGAGCATCCTCTTACAGAAGATGAGCCCTGGTGCACTTGGAAGCAAGAAACTCTGATGCAACAGGTGAGCAAAAGCCCAAATCTTCACTAATTTTAAGAGCCCTAAACCCGAAAAGTAGCAACCCCTAAGCTTCTGGTGTTTTCTGTTTGGACTACATTTGTTTCTATCTAAAGACACTTTGAAGTACAACCTATAAATATAGAAGAAATCCCTGTCCTAGATCACCACTACAGTTCATTGCCAAATGACTGTCCTGCCTCTTGTCCTGTGAAGTCCTCCTCTTGGTCAGGACTCAGCTGCCCAGAATCAAGAGGAAATGTAGGTTTTCCATGGAAAACATCCCACATCATCACAGTCAAGACAGAAACAGGAATTCAATATCCATTGGTCTGGACACTGCACAAAACCAGGGGCGAAAGGGAAGCACTGTTTCTTGTAGTTCTGACTACTCCAGGTTTATTTTGGTGCTTTCCCTGGTGCTATGGTGTTTCAGCAGCTGCCTCTTTAAAATCTCCACATGGAGCTCTGAAAGAAGGCAGAAGAATTTGTCCTCAGAACTGGAATTTCAGAGTGTGTGTCGTGCCAAGGAAAATGGAAGGATAATCAGGGAGGAACCTGCTTCATTTAGGTGTCTAAAAGAGGCTGCATCCTGGAAAACAAAGAGTGGATCACATCCTAGGGCTCAGGCAGCTTTTAGAAACTTGTGTATCAGTTCAGTATGATTTAAGGGAACAGGTTAACATTTACTGAATGGTTGTGTCTTTGCTTTCTTGGTTTCTGTTCCTTCTCTTTTGGAGGCATACTACCCTCACTATAGCTTTTTCCAATGCCATTATTTGTTAAATTGTATTTTCTTAAAATCTTGGTATTTATTTCCAAAGATGTGAGTAGGCTTACCCCCAGAAATCCCCAGGATTTTTTTCTTCCTCTTATTATAACCTTCTTAGAACATTGTAAGAGGTAATGATGACACTTCAGGTAGCTCTGAACTAGAAGGGCACCCACAGATGTGTAACTTTTTTCCCCACTAGCATTCATAAAAACTCGAATTTTTCATAGAATCATGGAATGGCTTGGGTTGGGAGGGACCTTAAAGATTATCTACTTCCAACCCCCCTGCCATGGGCAGAGACACCTTCCACTAGACCAGGTTGCTCAAAGCCCCATCTGACATTGGACATTTTGTCACACTAAAGCCAGAAAATTAACTCCATCCTGGCCCAATCTTTTTTCATTTATGAACAGTAAATACTTTTAACAGCTTTCATCTAGTAATGCCCCACAACAATCTCTTTTGGAATTCACAAAAGTGTAAGAAGTGAAGCAGAGGACAGGGGGATAACAAATACATCTATTTTGGTTTGAACTGTTGTTTAATTTTTGTATTTGACAACTAAGAAGAACTGCATGACTTTTTAGATACAAATTATTGGTCAAAGGCAGAAAGAAATTGTCACTGCCCTTTTTTGTCATCTTCAGTATTTTTTCATATCTTTATGGTCTTCTACACAATATTTTATAAAGTTTGTGAGAATCTAAGGCATTACTTGGGATTCAGGGCCCCCCTGGAAAGTGCATAACTGGCAATGGAAATCAATTCCAGTTAGCTGCCCAATGACTTTGATGCTTTTATAAATCTCATTAAGTAACTATTTGGAACTCAGCTATTCAAGCGAAGTTGTGAACTTTGACTTTAGTTTATAACTTTATGAATCTATTCTCAGTGTCTTTGCTCATACACCTAAAACTGAGGACACATCAGCAGCTACAAGAAACAAGTATTTGTATATTTTAATGGTTGGGTCCAACACTAAGGCTTGGAAATATATAACTTTTCCAAGGGTTATACCAGTTCATAGAATCACGGAATGGTTTGGGTTGGAAGGGAGCTTAAAGATTATCTATTCCAACCCCTCTGCTATGGACAGTGACACCTTCCACTACACTAGATTGCTCTAGGCCTTGTCCAAGCTGGCCTTGAACACTTCCAGGGACGGGGCATCCACAACCTCCCTGGGCAACCTGTTCTAATACCTCACCACTGTCACAGCGAAGAATTTCTTCCTCACATCCAGCCTAAATTCCTCCTCTTCCAACTTCTAACCATTACTCCTTGTCATATCACTAGTAAACTTCAACTCAGCCTTTGTCAACTCTCCTAATTAATTTGTACCAGATATTCCACAACCCTGAACCTGGTTTTGTCTGTACTTGGATTTATACTTGACAAACCATTGCTGATTTTTCATATAAAACCTTTATAAGGCTGGCTTGCACTGGCTTCCTTGTGCCTTTCAGCTGTATACCTCACACAGCTTACATATACCCAATGTGCTGTAGACTTCATAGACTGAAAGAGTTAAAAAAATCTTCACCATGTATTTCAGAAACCTGGGAAACAGGCCATCAGACCTGAAGCCTACTGTCAAGCTGCCCTATTTTCTTCTTTTTCTTTCTTAACCTGCTCCGCTCTCATCCTTTGTTTCATTAATTTTTCAGATTCTGCCTTCAGGACACTTCTCTCTGTTTCTGGCATGTTCCCTGTGGTCTCTCCAGAGAGCACACCAAGGGAAAGGCTGCGCTGGCTTCCCAGCAGCCTCTGCCACTGACTTCCCCACATATGGATATTACAGTCTCTCCCACTGACCTCTTGTTCCTCATATATTTGTGAAAGCTGTTATTGTTTGTCCTTACAGCTTCTGCAATTTTCTCTACATTTTCAATTTTGGGTCCTGTGATCATCCCCTTATTTGGTTATTTTTAGACTTGTTTATCCCTGCTCAGAGCATTGACCGCATTGATTCATGTGTCGTGTCTGCCTTTATCCGTTCTTTCATTGCTCCCTGTATTTCCCTGGTCAGCTGTCTTTGTCTTATTTTCTCCTCACGCTTCAGCTCTCTTGGCTTTCAGCAGGGTATATATTTGGGCTTCCTGAAACACACTTTTGAATATTCTACACTGCTTTGCTGTGTGTCTCAGTCACCTCTGGTTTTGGGAATCTGTCATGAATAATTCTTGTGGAAAGAATGTTGTTGAATTTCATAGTGATAATCTCCAAGAGGACATATAGACATTAATAATCGAAGAAATAGAAGAAATAATATATCATTTTATACTCCTTAGTTAGAAGATGACTTGTGGTATTTTTTTAACTCTCATGCAATTTTTCTCCATTAAAAACTTGATGATACTACTCACTGATATATTTAGTAGGAGCATTGTTCAGGAAATACATATTTCTTGTCTAGAGTTGAACACATTGATTTTTAATATATTTTATTACTAATATAAAATATTTTCCAGTATAATTAGTATGGTTATTATTTCTAATCTAGAACAATTAACATATGTATTTAAATATACATAGCATAGGACCAAGGAAATAGAAGGGATTTTCTAAATCAGATACTGACCAACAGTTTTCCCTCCACGATACGCCAACTCACACACCCAAGTTGGAACATGACACCTTCATCTGGAGGAGGTTTTCCTCTTAGAGGAAAACAAGAAAATGAGAAAGGGAGGTTATATGACTATTAAGACTTTAAATACCTAGTTTGGATAAAGTAATTCTTACGTGCCATGTTTACCAGCATTCTTTTTTCATTTGTATCTCTTTTCTATTAAATCTAGTATTTCAGATGCCTCATGCTATAAGATACAAGTGAAGAAAAATAAGATGATGCCAATGTTATGCTCTAAATCTGAATAATATTTTTCTTGGAGTATTGTTAACTTTTTCTTTCTTAGTAGCACTTTGAAAAATCTTATGAAATAATTTTTAAATTAAAAAGTGTCCTCAGTAACACTGTTCTCATTCTTTTTTTTCATGAGAGAATTTAATTTAACAGAAACCAAAACATTTGGTAGGGAATAGGATCTAAAAATTTGTGACACAAATACCTAAAGAGGTTATCAGAAACACTAAATTAAGTACTTTAGTATCTGAAGTGGCTGTGAGGTGGAACTTTATCATATTGTCATAGGTTAGCAAGCATAGTCCTGGATGTTCTTGCAAAGGGGTGCTTACAGCTTCCTCTATGACCTAACAGAACCTATCAGCTGGCCAGTTTGAATATGGACAATTCTTTAAGCCACTTAAAGTTGTGACCGCCTCTGTGATGCACACTTAAGAATAGTAAACCCTGAGGCAGAGGCTCTGTCTCGTTTCCAGTGCTGGGACAGGTGGCTGCGGGCCCCGTGCGGGGGCCAGCGGGCCCAGCCCAGGCCCTGCTCGGGCCAGGCCACGGCCATCCTGGATCCGATGGAACCATCCTCGGAACCCCCCAGCAGGCCTGTGGGCAGCCGGAGAGGCTCGCGGTGC
>NW_008240221.1:1011671-1018262 GCF_000691975.1 Corvus brachyrhynchos
CGCAGCTGTAATTTCCTGAGAAGTTTGAACAGGGAGAGATGGAAGCGATGAGGACTTCTGCTCCAAATGGGAAAGGAGAAAACCTCAGTTCCTAGAGATGCTCCCAGAGATTTCTTAGAGATGAAATGCTCCCAGAGATGGGTGAAGAGAACCTTTGTTTCTGAACGGCTCAACCTTAAAATCGTACCCCAAAAAACTTCAAGAGTGGACCCTCGAAAGCAGTTGTGGGAAAGCCACAAGTTGGGGGAAGGGACTCGCATGTGAGCAGAGAGACTCCTCTTCCTAAATGGACTGAACAAAGTTATTTGGAAGTGGGCAGCTGTCTCGTTGTGATAATGTGTTCATAGCATGGGCAAGAGAGACTCCTCTTCCTAAATGGACTGAACAAGGTTATTATGGAAGTGGTAAACAGACTGAACATCTCAAGGGTTGTCTTTTTACATTGTCAGTGGGAGAAGGGAGGAAGGTGGGGGGAGGAGAAGTGTTCTGAAGGTGTGGTATGGTTTTTTTTAAATTATTTTTTCCTTTCTTCTTTTAGGTCTGTTAATAAACTTCTTTGTATTCTTTCAAGATTGGTGCCTGCTTTGCGTTTCTCCTAATTCTTATCTCACAGAAGATAAACAGTAATGAGTATTTTGGGCCAAACCACTACAAATATACATCTATATTTAAGATAGCAAATTACGAATTATATTCTTGGAAGCAAATTTCTGCTTAAGGCTTCAGGCAGAAAGTTCCCAAGGCATCTATACTTGTCCCACTGGATATTGTTAGGTATTATTTTTGGTTTGGACTAGGTAACTTCCAAGTCCAGACCTCCAGATGAAGAGTTTTAGGGTAAAACAATTTTAAAGTCTTAGAGAAAACAGGGATTTATCAGTTAAGTCGTCTAACAAATCCAGCCTTTTAAGAATGAGCAAATCAAATTAATTTGCATAACACTGCAACGTTTTCAATTACTCTTAAGGCAGTGACTATTATCTTGAAAGGGCTGATACTATCAATTGATAGAAATTGACCAGAAAATAAATATTTAGATTCCAGAAAATCCTACAGCTTGAATTTCCTGCACTCCAGTAGGCTGCCCTTCCCAGAAGACTATGCAGTATTATAAAGAAGAGCTAGTAGCTCTACTGGTGAAGTTGGATTAATGAATTGTTAGGAATGAAAGAAGGATAATAAATTCAGAAAAAGAGATTAACTCTAGCCTAGTGATTTGCCTACTCAATTGCAAGAATAAACTCCATCTGAAGATGATTTTCCATCCATATTTGAACACTGCTTAAAGTATAAAGTAGCCAAATTGCTACAGGAATGAGCAGCAGTGGACAGTGCTAATTGCAGGGTGGTAAAGTCAAACTTCATGTGGGAAATTAAAAATTGCTTCTCTAAGCCACACTGGTCAGGAATCTTTTCTACCCCACAAAAGTCCCACATAATGACTGCATACTCTTCTGGAATATGGGAGGTGTTGAGCCAAACCTTCCCAGGCTGTGAAAGCTAAAGTCCAATCACTAAGCTATAGAAGAGAAAATGGGCAAAGCAACAGGTCAAAGTCCAAGCAAGATATGGTGGTTTGGGGCTTTTATTTTAGCGACAGCTAATTGCAGCCTAGAAGATGGAGCTGGGACACTCTGTTTTGCTGCTTCCAACCAGATGGATTAAAATTCTCTGTGCTAGCATCCTATGTGCTATGAATCCCAGTCTAAAAGACTAGCTTACTCAAATCTGCTTTCCAGGAGCCTGCTGGCAACTGAGCCAGAGCCTTGAATACTGTTCCAGAAACAGGCATGCTTCTTGCAACCATTGCACTGCCAAGCACCGTAGCATCTAAGTCCATTTACAGAATGACTGCCCTAATCCCCATCCTCTCAGCTGGAGTTAGGCACTAATCCAGAGTCAGTGCTTTGGAAAAACTGGGTTCCCATTCATGTTTTACATGCTTAAATATTTTTGGAAAAGTGTGCCCAAATTAATATGCTTTTATCTATTTAAATTATAATTTAAATTAACAAATATCTTATAAAATACAATAAACTAATCTCTACAGTTTTTCTGTATTTCAGGCTTTCTCATGGGTTTCTGCCTCTGATTAAATAATCAGATTCTTATAAGCAGGAAGTGCTTTTATGTATGCAGTATCAAAACACACCATCTTTGCTTCATTTATTTGTACCAAATATGACTTTGTTGACTTTTCAGTTTAGGTATGTGTATGTATACAATAGTAACTCGGTTCAGTGAAAACTATTAATTTACCTTAATAGGAACAAGCTAAAGTGACAGGAATGAGTGAAATGTAGAACATTCAGACCACTTTTCCTTCTGGATTTGCAAATATTTACTCTTCCACATTATGGAACAGTAAGTAAAATTACAGAATTTCCCAGAAGCATGTTGGATGACAAAATGCAGAGAAAGAGGATGTGATACTTTCTTCACAGAATTTTAAAAGCCAACTCTAGCCTTTTGCACCTCAGAGCCATTTTAAACATATGAATAGCCATGAATATACCACATATCTACCCATATAAAGCAATATTTAATTAAATGAACCTCAAAGCAAAACTTGTGTCTAAAAACCAGCACTGCCAAAAGGAGTTAGAAGTAACAAATAATATGAGACAGAATCACGTGCCAGAAGTAAATCATGGAGCTCAAAACTCAAGTGTTTTTCTTTTAGAAATTCAGATATTGAAATACATATTTTTAAACAAAATAAAGTAGAATAGCTTTGATGTAGTTAATACAGTCACACTACATTAAGTCAAAGCACGAATCTTTTATTTTATTTTATTTCATTTCATCTCCATGTGAAGCATCTACCCACCCCAGTTCACTGAGACTCCAAAATGGTGTAACTGAACCCTGTGAGGAACACTGACAAACTAACCTGGCCCTCTGGCTGGTGAGATCATTTCATCCACCAGCAAAGCCTCTGCTCTTGGGACATTACAACTAAAAGGAAACTAAGTTTTGCAAAAACTAACCCATTCAAAAAAGTTTATTTAATTGGTTGAATACAAGAGCTGTTTAGTGAAGAAAAACGAGGCACAGCAATGTATTTCTAAGTGTTGTACAAATACATGGGAAAACTCCGAGCCATGGAGAGCTCATTTAAAGCAAGATATAAAAAATATATGTAACACATTATGGCACTAAAAACTTATGTGGCAGCATAGATTAGCAAAGTACATGCCCTGCAGTTGTAGATTATTCTGAAGTATTTATATAAATAAATCAATACAATATCTGATTGCCCAATGACTTATAATGTCATTGATGGGGTTCATCTCTCACCTACCATGGCTTCTAAAACCTAAGTCTATACATGTCACGCTCAGCTCCCTTCATAACTCAGGGCAGAGAAACAGGAACCTCCTGGGAGGCTATTCATCTTACCTTTCTAGACACTTTGCCTAGTGACAATAAAGGGAGGTGCT
Source organism: Corvus brachyrhynchos (assembly GCF_000691975.1). Taxonomy (NCBI): domain Eukaryota; kingdom Metazoa; phylum Chordata; class Aves; order Passeriformes; family Corvidae; genus Corvus; species Corvus brachyrhynchos. The sequence goes on from NW_008240221.1 coordinate 1,015,115, forward strand.
GGTGATTAACTTGTATTTCTACCACTTAGGAATCTGTTAAAAGTGAGACAAGTCCAAGAATTTTTCTCTCTCTTCTTTTTCTTTTTAATTCTCTCCAGATTCAATAAAGACAGTACCTAATAGAATGTAGAACCATGTACCGTAATACTTTCATAATGAGAAACCCAAAAACCTGTTTCTTCCCTTTCTGCAGCTGCTCTATCACATAACATGAATAATTCTCCTCCCTACAGCTTCACAATCTTTTCAAGACTACCTGTATGTTCCAGTGTCAGACAAATGCTGGAGTTTCTAATCTTAGGATAGCAAATACCCAACTTAACTGTATGTTCAAGCGCCAGACAACACAATTGATAATGTCTTGTTGCCAGAACCTTGAATAGTGGGGCTGATCAACGAGTGCAGGACAGTGCGAAGAGCACAGGTTTAATGACTCATTGATTCATTAGATGAAATGCATATAATCAAGTTTTGCCAAGTGGCTACTGATTCTGCGCACTTTGATGTTGATTTAGATGTAACCCAGACACATAAAAATGGGAACGTGCAAAGCCAGTGACCGTTTCTGCACTAACTCAAAGAACACTGACTTCTGCACTGAATCAAAATCCTGAGGTCCACATTTACTTAAAAAAATATCTAAACTTGAAGAAAAACTTTGGGAAAGAAAACCTTCTATTTTTCTATAGAGAGATGAAAATGATGGCTACATTGTTGAATAAAAGCATCATCTAGAGCTGTCAAGGTGTCCAGATTTGTGTGTATCCTGTGTTTTCAGCCTCAGTGGTAATGACAACTTTGTTTACAGGTAGAGGGAAGGGCAAATTCCAATTTATTTATTTTTCATTATAATGCCATATCATAAAATGGAAAAGTTCACAATCAATCATCACCAATTTGAAAGGGTCAGAATATGCTACAAGAGTGCATCTATCAGTTACAAAACATTTTTGCACAGTCACAATGTTTGAGCCTTGAACATGATATGAAACCTTTCTATTCCAATATTTTAAATGTGATTTCCTTTAAGCAATTCAACATGCTAAGTCCAAGCATTCAAAAACCAAGGGAAATAAACTGCTGGAAATCAAAGGTGGTTCATGTAGCTATACTGTCCATCATTTAAAAACACGGCTAGATACCTATAAGTAAAATCAACCACTTAGACATAGACCTGATGGATCATATTTAATAAGAACACAGTAAGTCAAACTATCATTCTAGCATGTACTTAAGTATTGAGTAATAGAGTATACTGTCATTTCATCATTTCTATAATGTAGGGCTACTATAGTGACACTTTCAGCTACTGATTCCTATCACAAATACTCATATCAACATTTCTGCATAGACACACAATAGCACTGACTCCTGACTTAATTTTAACTAAGAAGGACATATGGCTCAGAATTAAGAAATACAACAATTTTCCCATAACTATAGCAGTAAGATTCTTACTTGATCAAAAAAGCTAACAGCTACAGAATATAACCAATGGAAAGGAATAATAGTGTGGAGCAGCCTTCTAACACAAGACTCTCATCAGTAAACATCTGAAAATACAGGAAAAAAATGACAAAAGCAAAGTGATACAAGCTCAAACACTTCAGTGCTTATGTACCAGAGTCTTACCGCCAGCTTAAGCCACAGGATACTTCTCTGTCTTGCACAGTTGGTTACGAGTCATTCAAGTGTGAAATATTCTAAATTCAGGTTGTTAAAGGATTGAGAACCTCTGCCCCCCTGCCATGACTTACACCCTGAAAAGCATATATTTGTTTGTGATAATAATCTACTCAACTAGTATCCTTCTGCAGCACACAGAAGTTGTTTGCTGCAGTATTAGGGAGTCTTGCAGGTAGTATTTCCACTAAGTTACAAGCTTACCTTTCATAAAGAAATTGGTTCAAGCTGTTGGCAGACTCTAAGAACAAATCTACATCTCATGTTCAGTTGATATTTTTTCAGCTTTTATTTTTCATTATTAGGAGAACTAGAAATATTCTAGTCTAAAAATGAAAGCTTACCTCTTAGGCTAATCACATGACTTTAAAAACCGGATGTCTAAATGGCTTTGCCTCAATCTGGTCTTTTTTTGATATATCTGATGAAAGGAAGGATGCCTGTTCAGGTAAAAAACCCAAACAAAGGAGCCGAACTGAATCCCATCACATTCTGGTCAAGAATAAGAAGGCTTCAACTTGAGTCATATCACAATTTTAAAAAAATACTATGGCATATAATGTTGCTTTTTATAGCCGATGGTGAGTTCCATTAGACTGTAGAAGAATCTCTGAAGGAAAATGAAAATAGCCTCCCAAGAGAGTGGAAGCACCACACAGCATGGTTTAAATGTGGCAGCTGGGCTGTGGGTGGAAATGGCGGTTTCCACTGAAAATCTGCTGCCAATATACCTCCTATGGCTAGATTTTTAAGAGAAATGTGGCAGTTATCCCTCTCTGAATTTCAGCTGCTCAGTTTTAAGAATGCATAGACAGGATAGGTATCAAGACTCAATAGTGAAAGGTCCAGAATTATGTTTTGTCCAAGGACCAAAGAGTAAAATTGAGAAATGACTGGAAGCAGAAATAGGAAGATGGCAAGAGGGGGAAAAGATTCTTTAGTTTTAAAAGATAAAAACCAATTTTTTAGAAAGTGTGTGCTACTTCAAAGGCTACTTTAATTATTTTTAATAGTTTGAGGTATTCGATGCTTAACACATCTCACTGAAAGTAGGTGTCATGGTTTAGCATAGTTTGGGTTTTTAGTTAAAAGGGCTCCATCAGCCACGGAAGTGATTCTCTTGCAAAGAGGTGCTTACAGCTTCCTCTATGACCCAAGAGAACCAATCAACTGGCTAGTCTGAATGTTGGCAACTTTTTTTAGCCACTTAAGAAGCTTGACAGGCCTCTGTGATCCACATTTAAGAATGAACAAACCCCAGGAAAGCTCTCTTGCTTCCGGCTTTTGGACAGGTAACTGGGGGGCCTGCGGTGCGGCCCAACGGGGCCGGGCCGGGCTCTGCTCGGCGTGGCCCGGCCAGGTCAGCTGCAGTACAGCTTGGCTGAGATCTCAGCCGCTTCTGCTCGCTGGACACCCAGCGCAGCCCCCTCCGTGCAGGCCGGGCCCGCCGGGGGGCAGCCACCCC
>NW_008240221.1:1018834-1031334 GCF_000691975.1 Corvus brachyrhynchos
GAGGAGATGCTTCAAACCTAGAAGCTGAAATCCTGTTGTAAGGCTATGGTGATGGACTATGATATATCAGAGTACCCGTTGTAATTTCATGAAAGTATGGGGGGTGGAGCGTTCAAACTGCAACTGTGAGCAAAAGTACCTGCGCTGAAATAAGCACATGTTGAAGTAGCTGTGATTTGATGAGAAGCTTGAACAGAGAGAGATGAAAGTGATGAAGACCCTTGCTCCCAGGGGAGGAGGAGGGCCTCTGTTCCTGGAGCTGAAGATGCTCCCATAGATAGATGAAGAGAACCTTTGCTTCTGAACAGCTCATCCTTAAAATGGTACCCCAGTAGCTCAAGATTGGACCCTTGGAAGCAGTTGTGGGAAAGCTGTAAGTCAAGGGAAGGGACTCACATGCGAGCAGAGAACCAACCCAGGCGGCTGTCTTGTTGTGACACTGAAGCCATGAGAGAACTGTTTCTTGTGGAGATGTCTCCATAGCATGAGCAAGAGAGACTCCTCTCCCTAAGTGAACTGAAAAAGATTATTATAGAGGTGGTAAACTGATTGAAAATCTCAAGGGTTGTCTTTTATGTTGTCAGTGGGAGAAGGGAGAAAGGTGGGGGGAAGTGTTCTGAAGGTTTAGTCTGACTTTTTTCCTTCTTTTAGGTCTGTTAATAAACTTCTTTATATTCTTTTAAGTTTTATGCCTGCTTTGCTTTCCCCTAATTCTTATCTCGCAGAAGGAAAATAAGTAAGTAATGGATATTTTGAACCAAACTACTACAGTAGGCTAGAAATATGTTAGTTACTTTTAAAAGTGTTCCCTTTATAGTTGGGGATTTATCATGATAATAGTTGTGGCAACATCACATGTCATCACAAATAACTTTGAAGGACTTCAGTTTAGCTGAGTAAGTTCCTTATATAATAAATTCCCCACTGGTAGTATGTAGGTATATAAGCCTGGGAATCACAAGAGTAAGCATGCGCAATATCCACGCTAAGAAACACAAAGTATTATGAAAAGAATGCTTCTAAAATCACTTTTCCCTTCTTGATGTCTGCACCTAATTGCAACTCTGTTTTAGGCATAGTCTTGAAAACATGACTCATAACCCAAAAAAACCCACTTTCTGATGCAGGTACAAAAGTCATGCCTGTAGAATGGATGGCTACTTTATTGATTTCTCTTTTGATACAGGTGGTATGTCACTGTTATCTTTTTTTCTTTTTAATGACAATTCAACAATTTTAACAAGGTTAAAAAAATTGTCAAGCAAATGGAACACCCTTTTTTTGTTGGGTTTTTTTGGGGAGGGAGGGGGTTCTTTTTGTGTTTTTTTTTTCTTTGTTTTGTTTGTTTGTGTTTACCCGAACAACCTTTTATGGCTCCAAATCTGGTTCCTCTAGAGCAGTCCTTTAACCATCAGACTAACCTCTCTCTCTCTTTCTTGGTTCTCTGTAAGAAACCTCACACTTCCTTCTGTCCAAAGGTCCGACTTCAACAGCTGGGAAAGAAGGATCCTTGCCAGTCTTCACTTGTCATCATTTTGGTGTGGCTCTGGCTTGAGTATTAACATGATGCTTGCATCCATTCAGGGTGGTGGAAAAACCAAAGCAGTATGTTGCTTCCTAAGTCACACTGCTGGTCCAGGATGCACAACTATCAAGAATTCTTTCAGTGAAAGGGGTGTGACTGCTATTCTGTCTATAGAAAGGAGGTGCCTGCATGTTAGTGTGAGCAGAAATACCTGCTGTGCCTTCTGGATCAGAGGACGCTGGTACCTGCAGCCTGCAAATCTCAAACATTCTGGCAGGTTGAAAGCCCTGAGCAGCACAACTTAGCTAAGCTGGCAGCACTTCTAGAAATACACAAATAGGTTTTCTATTACAAGTTTGGTCTACTACAGACTTGGTAATTTGTGGATCCTTGTCTTCAATTTCAGTACCAAAGGTCTACTTGTAGTTGTGCTTTAGAATTTTGTGCTTGTTTTCTGATTTATATGTTGTGAAATGCTTCTTGTGGAAATCCCAGCTGTAGAAATTTAATGGTGGAAAACTGTTGTCTCATCTCTAATTGACGGGTAAATGTACTATACAGAGGGTGGGCCAGATGCAAGATTACATTTTGTGTTGAAAATATCTGGAAGGTTTTGAAGATAGGGATGAAAAGCTGCATAGGTATGACGTCACTTCAAATTATCTGATATCATGCAAAGCTATATTGCAATATAGGTAAATCATTCCTGACTCTTCACCAGATGATTCTTAGTTTCCTTTTTGTTTAAAAAATAGGGATGCTGGTATAATCTCATTATCCCTATTTCTCAGACCAGCCAATAAACTTTTGTCTCTCTGTGAGTTTGCGGTTTTTTACAGAGTTCTAGAGCAACATCATTACAAAGTGCCCTGGTGTAAGAGGAATGAAATTAAATTCCTCCTTACAAAAGAGATCAGTTTAACCCATAATATACCTAAAAACTACAAAAAAAAATAGGTTCTAACCAATCTAAGCTAACCATGACAGTTCTGTTGTGGTTCTACCAAGCTGTCCACTAGATTGATTTCTAAATCTGACTGACTGCTGTAATTTTTAAAGAACAATCAACAATTACAGCAGACAGAAAAAGCTAAGTGTTTTCTGTTTTATAGTTTTGATTAAATGCTAACATTTTAAACAAGTGACTCCACTTTCAGTTAATGCCATTTTAATTGTTCAGTCCTTCGTCCTTCATCTTTTTAATAACATAACTGGAAGCAGCAAGCTTGACTACTAAGGTTTGAAGTTAACACAGCAGTCAGAATTTATTTGCAGTCTTTCTAAAATGGTATTATTTTTATAACTCTGACTCAGTTTCTGAGTCTGTCCTTCTCAGTGATCTCTTTAGGTCTCACAAGCCAAGCAAAGCCAGGCCATGTCAGTTCTGAGAATGTCAGTATTTTCAAGAAACACCTAGATGCTGCAGAGACAGTACTACAACTCACAAAGTAATACACTTGCCTTGCCAGAAGCACTGAAACAAATTTGCCATTGTGGAAGGGACAGAAGAACTGTAAAGCTGGTAATTCCTTATGTCACATGGAATTAAATAGAAGACCTAAGTATATGTGTTTTAAGAACTAGAAATGTTAATTCCAATGCCTCAATCAAAATAAAGGCATGCAATTACATTCTGTCACAATCATTTCTACACTTTCAGACAGAAAAACAATCTACTATTTTTTTTTCTTTCCATCCCAAACTCCTATGCCCCATAAATGTGTGCTGGTAAAAAGTTGCTACAACCAGTCTTGTGAGTCAATGTGGTGTTATAAATGTACTACAACATTATAAGCAATATGACCTTCGGTGTCATGTGAAATCAAGTACTTAACACTGCAAAACGGACTGAGGCTACTGACTTACATTTGCGAAATGTTTTAAAATTAACAGTTGAAAAAGCTTTACGAGCATAAAATAGAGTTACCCTAGTAAATTGGCTGCTCTCAGCCATCCATCTCACTGGGGCCTTGCAGCTTCTACTTCTTTTCACAAAGTACGGGATATACAGAGAATTTTGCAAGAAATAAGTTTCAAAACCAGGGGTTTTTAGTCTGGTAGCTACTGACATGCAAATATCTACAAGACTCGTGTCAGAGATAATCAATCACATATGTCATGATGTATGATATATCCTCTTGTTTGAGATGACAGTTTGCTTGTCCCCTTCTCCTGAAGTGGTACATATGGCTACTAAGAACCAACAAACCATTAATCCTCATTGATTATTCTAGAAGAAACCATGCCCAAGCAAGATCTGCATTAAATTCTAGTATGCAATTCTAGTACATTTTTCTTACTGTCCTTGCAAATACTAAATAACAAGAAAACATTTGGTAATTTTTGTAAAAATGAATTTTGAAATGAAAAGGATGGTCTAAAGCAAGAGGCACTGGAGTAGAACTCAGAGGTGTGACTCAACTTCTGTCAGGGATGCAAATTTCTTGTGCGGTAGCAGAGTCACGAACTCCTGGTTTGCCAAGGGAGCAAAAGCATTACAGCTCTGTTTCTATGCATAGCTGCACAGTGAAATTCTGACATCCAAGTGAAGTATGTTTGTTCCTCTTCTAATACCTAGGGACATGTAGGCACTTAACACACAGCAGAATTCAGACACTGTAATCTGGGCTGGTGGAAGGTATTTTCTGTAGCGGGGGATTTCCACTCCTGGAATTAATCACTTTAAGCCTTCTTTTTTTTTCTCACAGAAACAGATTAACTCAGTCTTTTGACTTGGAGATGGTCAGGGGAGAAATCACAATCCCAGCCTTAGCAATTATCTAATCTAGAACACACAGAAATGTGTGAGCAATTTGTGTTTAATATCCTCTTTTGCCATGGGTAACTGAAGCTTCATTTTACACCTCTCAGGAGACTGCTTGCTCATGAGATTTCATAATAATCTAGGTTGAGAGTGCCCACTTCTCTAATACTTCATGTGAAACAAAACATTTAAATGTGCTTTACTACCAGTGAAGGATTCATTCAATTCCTCTCTAAAATTACTGTCTCCTATATGAAGTGCTAATGCTGGGACTGAAAATGTGGTTCTTTCATCTCCAACTGACTGCTCAAAAATTACAAAACTATATCCTTCCTTCTCCTTTTGAATACACATGAAGAAAAAAGAATGCAAGCATCCTGACATCTTAACTTCTTTATAGTATAGAATGCAAGTTCCCAGAAGATGGGAGAAACCATCTCCAACCAACTCCATATGGAGTCCTAACCCTATTGACAAAGAAGAAACAGTGGGAGAGTGGCATGTTTCTATGGATCACAAATTGGGGGGCTTTCAAAAGTACTTCCTACACTGAAATAAGCAGATGAGAGATTAAAGATATACTATCTACGCTATGTACTTAGTATGGCATCAAGGTGCCCAAACAAATGTTTTCACAGGTCTCATGAGGATCTGCTGACAGAACTGGGGTTACAGAGGCTGGAAAGATGGAGCTGAAGGGAGACCTTATTAGTCTCTACAACTACCAGAAAGGAGATTGTAGGCAGGTGGGGGTTGGTCTCTTCTCCTAAGTAACAAGTGATAGGATGAGAGGGAACAGCTTTAAATTTTGCCAGGGGAGTTTAAGGTTTGGTATTGGGAAAAAAATTCTTCAGTGAAAGGATTATCAAGCATTAGAACAGCCTGCTCAGGGAAGTGTTTGAGTCACCATCCCTACAGGTATTTAGAAGACATGTAGATGTGGCACTTGGGGACCTGGTTTAGTGATGGACTGGACATTGCTGGGTTAATGATTGTACTCTATCATCTCAAAGGTCTTTTTTCAACCTTAACAATTCTATGACTCTCAGTTTAGACAAGCTTAATGGTAAAAGTATAGTTCTACTGTGACTTCAGAGTTGGACAGAAAACAAGAGAGCACTTATGAGAGTCCACCCTTTGGACTTAAGGCATAATTTGAATGCATGCCAGCTTTTAGCTCTAGTCTTTTTTCTGAACACCTGTTCCCCGTTCACCAAGTACAGGTAAGATTTTCTCCTGGAGACATTAGGAGGGTGTAAAACAGCAGCAGGTGCATATCCTTGATGAATTTCTTCCACAAGAATCAGCTGAACAGAAAGCATTCATCCACTACTTGCGCATCCAATTCAGTGGCCGGCTTGCTACTTTAAATAAAAAGTTTGATGGTAGAGAAATCTGCCCCAGTCCCAGGGAACTGAAGGCAAAAACCCTTTTCTTTAAATGACTGTTATTGGCATTTAAAGTCAATCATATCCTGTCCTATCTCAGTATATTTTATAGTATTAAAATTTTTTATTGTAAGTCATGGATTTGAGACACAGCCCTAACTTCAGTCACAGGAATATTTTCTCTTAGGCGTTAAACCCCTTCTTCACTCTTCCATGGATACTTACAGCATGACACTACTATTTCTTGCAAATAACTAAAAGACATTAGGTTCTTTCCAATCCCTTTTCACGTCACCAGTAAGCTTCAAGATTTTCTTGGGAAGGTGATTCAGGTAGTAGCCAGAAAACTAACTTAACCTGGTTAAAGTGATCACCGTTTACAATGTCCTAGGCCATAGAGTGCTGAGGATGTCTTCAGGAGCTATCTATCCCCTGGGCACTTTTAATTCTGTGGATGTATTTATTTTGATTTATTATTGCCATCAAAGAGGCTCAGGACTACCTCTCCTTTCCCTGTCCTGAGCTGACACCACTAGAAGCAGTACTTCATATCAACCACTAATAAGAAGTGATGTGTTTGAAAGGGCTGTCTCAACTTATTGAAAAACTTCAGCAGAAGTCTTTAAAGACACATCATGGCGTATTTTTAGGTCTCCTTCATATTTGAGTTGATTTCTTATATTCTTTCTTCATATTCTTTTACTAACTCAGGTAATACCTGGGGTGCTTGATCTCATAAAATATGAATATTTGAAAGAAAAGATAACTATAATTTTATTTATTTATTTATTACATATATGATTTCTCCTGCCTCCTTTTTGATGATTCTAGCAGAGTTCAGATCGTTTTCACTGAGGTGGAGAAAAAAAGAGCAGGGCAACCCTGTTCTGATAGCATGGGTGCCACCTACAGATAGAACTTTTTCAAAGTCATGTGTTATTTGTGTTTTGTGTGGACACTGGAGCAAGGAATAAAATGGGGTTCCCTGTCCATCCAGCTGACAGTACTCACCAGTAAATTTTCCTGTCTCCAAAGCTTTGACTTAGGATGTTCCAATGCACAAGCCATTTTTCAACACACAGTAGCCATGCTGCTGCTCAGAACTGCTGGAAGGAGGATGTAGGCAGCTCCATAGTACTCTAAACTCAGTGCACAACGTTGCTTGTGGCTTTTCTGGTTTAGTTTTAAGGTTGAAAACTGTCACCGCATTTTCACTAAAATATACATTAGTAAATAGATTTTTTAAATGCCTCCAGCTTTTTAAACCTCAGAATCAATATTTTTACAGAAATACTGTAGAAATAATTCACAAATTATGACATCGGGAAACTAGACTAGAATCTAAATGTAAAATTATCTTATCATTACAAATCAGTTAATTTTGCTCTAGGATCCAGAAAAATGTTTTGATCAAAAAAGCACTGAATTGTAAAGTTAAACTTTCTCTGACATCAATGGCTATTCAACAGATCTTTATTTAAATAATGAGATAAACATCAGAGCCAGACTTGTGGGCACTACGCTTGCAATAATCCCCCATACATGCTTCTGTCTTTACACCTATGATGCCTAAAATTTGCTTGCTGTTTACAAATGGGGAAACAGAGGCGTACTGAGATGAAATGTCTTGCCTATCATGTGCGAATCAACTCTGTAGATCCTCTTTTCCACTATGAAGAACACAAATTATTCAACCTCAAATGATTTATTTCTCTCCTAATAGAACACAAGGTACTCAGCAAACCTACCAGGCCAACCAAATAAATTTCCCATAGGCAAAGGGAAAATGTGCATGGCTCCTTCCATGATCTTTTTGGGGAAGTTATCTCCCCAGTATTACTCGATGTTTTGTTCTTTTGTTTTGTTTTGTTTTTTTCATTTTCTTTCCTACTTTTTCTGTGTGGTCTTCAATTTATTTTGTAGCTGATAGGGACATCTCCAGACAGATCCATCCACAGAAAACACCGTGGCTGCAGGTGGACTGCTGCAAGACAAATATGTTCAGCACCTTCCATTTGCAAGAAAAAGAGTGTATCATTTCAGCCAGGGGACCCACTGCAGAAAGCACATCCTAAATCTGCTGTTTGCTGCTGCTGTGCAGTTAGGTCTACACTCTCCATGCTCCTACCTCTGATTTACTTTCTTTCCCCTGCCTTTACAAGTACTTCTGGTACTTGAAGGTCCTGCAACTTGTTGCCACTGAAATAGCTACTCCCAATACAGATGGTGGTAAGAGTAATTGAACTGCGGTTCCTTTGTGTAGTCACCTCTACACAACAGCCACTAGCATGCAGAGCCTCACACCAGTTGCTGGTGTGTATTTGCTTGATGGTTTAGACCCAACTTTGCACCTTTGTAATCATTAATCAACAATCAGACAAAGGATTTATTGCTGAATCCAGACAGCAGCCAATACAGACCTCTAATACATTATGGATTCTCTGTCAGCACAATTATTTATTGTTTGCAGTGTTCTGTTTGAAAATCCCTATGCTCTTCCACTCATTTATTTACTTGCTTACTTATATCTCTTTAGCTGGATTTAACAAAGCAATGAAGCTTCATTTATTAACATTTTTAGAAACCCTAAATGGTGAATTACTTAATACAAAATGTATTTATGATATTATTCTTGGTATTCACTACGACTTACCACAGTTTTTAGCAAATGTGCTGTTAAATAAAATAGAAATATATTTCACAAACAATTTCAGAGTATTTCCTCAGGTCAATATCCAGTGAATCATTTCATCATTATCAAACACTATAATAAAGGTTGACTAGCAGCTGAGAGATAAAGGAATATACATTTCTCCATAATTCCGGCATCCTGTGGGATTTTTCACAGTATCATGAAAGCAAGCAACAGTAAGGACCTCACTGTTCTGTGGTTAGGCTTTAGCACAAAAGCATCAGTGGACCTCTGGCTCTGCACGGCATGCAACCATGCTCTGCTATCAAATTAATGTTAAAATATGTATGTCCTACCTTCTGATTTATAATATCTTTGGCAAATAGTAAAAAGGACAGGCATGCCATAAAGTTTATGGATAGGGTGATGGCATGCACAATGATGTCTCATAAAGAATAAAGGGGGAAAAGTTATTTATTCTTGTGATTCAAGAACTAAAATACAGATAGACTGGCTGCGTGCACAGAATTTTTCATAAATATCCCACAGTGCACCCTGTTGTACAGCAGCCATACATTAATTAGAGCATTCAGCAGACACTGCAATGTGTTACACTCACCCAAGTGAATCTTCATTTTTCACATGCAGGGCCTCACTAATTAAAATCAGCTTTGCAATTAAATGTGGAAAATTGTGTTAAACTTTCAAGCGTGATTTAGAAAAAATGTATTTATTTTTAGGGCATTTTATTTTGATGCAAATGAATTCTCCATCAAAGTGAGACCAGTAAAAGGAAGGTATGAAGATTTCTCTTTTTTGTATTATAGATGCTCCTCTCGGTTGCAAGTTGCAATGCTCCACTATCTCTCTGCCAGTACCTGGCCCTGTTCCAATGCTTTTAGTGAGTGCTATCTGTCAAGGCATGAATAATACAGCCCCTAGGCTGTCGGCAGAATCCAAATGAGCCATACATCAGGAAGCAAGCACTCGACTTTAGCTCCAGAACACGCTCCTGTGAAGACAGGCAATTATTCACCCACGGCTGCAGCCATGGCAATCAAACTGGTGGGTGAAAAGGTATATGAAATGAAAAAATTTGAATAAGAAATATGGCACAACAAGGCACAGAAATTCAATAATTTTCTAATAACAGAGAGATATTTGAGCCTTTTAATTTTGAAGTTTGGGAGCCTGAATTATTTCACTTGCTCTGTTAGAAAATATAGACTAAAATACAGTATATAATGTCAAGGCAATACAATGGTACATGTTTGGTTTTTTCTAATCAAAACAGCAATGCTAAACTCTAAGGTATTCATAAATTCAAATTGTTATATGAAGTGACAAATCTCATGCTTAAAAATTAAAAGATGTTAGATGTTAGTTAAAAAGTTCTATTTGTATAATGTAATAAACCAGAGACAGCCTAGTAAAGCAATAAAGAACTAGTCATATGAAATTTGGTGGAAAATTAAAATGCAATGTATTCCATAAAGTTAGGGACAATTCATACATTACAGATACACACATCATTTTATGATCCCTCTTTGTTTTTGAGACTAGCCCTTTTTTTGCAAGACATTGTATCAGTAATTAACGAAATCCTTTACAAATAAAATATGACCCGAAGAAAAGGCATGAAAATTTCCCTGGTAGATTAAATGTTTAAGTTGGTTTATTTCATCTGAATTCTTATTTTCAGCAATCAAATAGAAATTCACGATATAGTAAAAGCTATATCAGTATTTCCATTTTAAATATGAAGGGTTTATCATTTGGCCTTAACATTCATACTTCCCTGAAATTATATGCATATTTTTTCAGACCACAATTGTTTTGCTTTAATTTCTATACAACGGATGTATCTGTTTTCAAGTATACACTGATGTATGGTCTAAAAGAATCCTAAATGAATATACATAGTGCCATGCTACCACCTTAAGACTTTTTTTAGGTCTCTTATTTGTTAGAATGTGGTTCATTCTGAAACATGTGGAATTGGGAAGTAATTAATCCATTAAAAAATCTAATTGCTTTTGTTAGTTGAGAAAAAAAAAAAAACAAACCAAACTATTTTGTTAAGAAGCTTTTAAATAAGACACTGTATGCAATCAGTATTTTAAATGGAATTTAGTTAGGGTTTTTATGATTTGTCTACATTACCTACTTACATGGCAAATAATAGGCACCTATTTGGTATATGACATTGTTTAAAAAGACACTAAATGGAGAGCAACAAAGTGTAATATTTCTGAAACCGTCATTCACATCGACTCAGCAAATAACACCGGCCAGTTTGCGCTCAGTTACTCTGGAGTAACTATGGGATTTGCACCTGCAGAACAGACCAGAAACTGGACTCACTTTTACATTTGTATACACAGATTGTGAATCCTGTTGTCTCTGAAGCTGATTAATGAAACTGGCAAAGTTCCTTCTAATTGCAATAAAAGAACACTTGAACCTATGCTTTCCTTCAGACGCTTAGTCAAAAGGCATCCTGAAAACACAGTTCTGGGAACACCCTCCTGGTCTGGTTTGAGTCAGTGCTATATATCCAGATGGATTATTCACAGCTAAAAGTATGTAAGGATCTGGACCAAGCTTATTGTTCAAAATAATTCACAGTACTGAAGGTATAAGAGTGGTGTTCACTATTGTGCTGCTACGCACAATGGGCCTGAACAGACACCAAGGGAATAAAAGAACCTGCATTAGAGGCATGGTCCAGGGAGATGCTCTGGTTTTCACTCCTAAGATTTGAATTCTTCTCTTGTCTCCACCACTATCTGAATATGTTTATGGCTTATTTTTTCTGTTTCGATCTTGAATTTAGATCTTTCACAACCTTTGTTTTCTTTTTATTTTTCAGTTCAGTTGGTCTCAGGTGCTTAGAAACATAAACAGGTACTGAAGTTCTATCTGTGCAAACTCTAACATTGAGGCATCACCTCCTGCTGTCCATCATGGACAGCACTAAAGGGTCCATGATAGCCTCAGGTTTCAGGTATTACTACAATCCAAAAAAAAAAAAAAAAAAAAAATATATGAGTCTGCTCTAATCAAGGCAGACACAACATCCAATTTTGGGCACTTCCTCCTCAGCGCCCAAACTGGGATGTTAGTTCTTCTGACCTTTCTGTGCAGTTACTGGAGAGAGGTGCTTCCACCATGTTAATTTTACAGATCCCAGCATTCTGCCCTAAAGTGCCCTTTAGAGAAACTTGTCCATCTAAGCTGTCTATTAGCATGTCCAACCAACAAGCTGACATCAAGCACTGAACTTAAGATGCAAGAGGAAACTATCGACCAAGTCATGCAAGGTTTCGCTTCCATTCCAACTAAGATTTAACACAAAGAAAAACATCAAAGGGATGGAAATGATACAACAAGCTCTTACCACTGTTACCCTACCTAGTACCAAGTCTTGTGTTTTAATACATCTCAAAGGAAACATCAATGGCATAGAAGGTCTGCTTGTGCCCTTAGTAAACCTACATTGCAGCTCTTTCACAATGAAAAATACAACTGAGGCAAAAAACCTACGACAAAACTCTCCTTTAACTTACATCTACTATTTTGTCAGCTGAACAACATTTCATCCCCTGAATCTATCTGAAAATGTGAAAGGATCTGTTTATTTAAGTTCAAGCTTAATGAACTACCTGAAGATGGTTTTCACTGTCACAAAGATAAAATTACAATTAAAAAATCCACCTGGAATTCCAGAGACTTCAAGACATTTTATAAGAAACAGAATTCTGGAGAGCTCTGACTACATCTAGTGGAAGCAAATGCATTTCATTCCTAATAATGAGCTGGTCTGATATTGTAAATGAAAAGGTCTTAACCTCATTAAAATGCTCTGTAGGTCTAAACGGAATTGAGTTAGGCATCAGCTGAGATATGCAATTCCCTGAACACATAAAATTTTTAAGACAGTCTGATTTCCTCGGAAGAAATGTTTGAGGGCTTTTCCCACCCATATAGCAAAATAGAAAAAAGAGAAAAATTCTTTCATATTCTTTCAAAAAGGTAAATTTAGTAGGTGTTGGTTGTGACATAAATAGTACTGCTCTTCCAGAAAATAGAAATTTTAGATAAATGTACATTGTAAACCTCAACAAAGAACTCTGTTTTTACATTAAATAGGACATATATTGGTTAAATAGATCTTGATTTTGATTAGTG
>NW_008240221.1:1036334-1045032 GCF_000691975.1 Corvus brachyrhynchos
AGGAAGAGAAGAAAATTTTAATGTTGCTTCAAAGAAAAGCTCTAGAAATGAAACTGGAAAGGTCTAAACTGATTAGAGGGTGGAGTACCTCTCCTACAAGAAAAAGCTGAAAGAATTTGGCTTGCTAAGCCTGGAGAAGGCTTCAGGGTGACCTAACTGCGGCCTTCCAGTACCTGAACGAAGCCAACAAGAAAGATGGACTTTTTACAAGGGCATGCAGTGACAGGCTAAGGGAGAATGGTTTCAGCCTCAGAGTAGGTTTAGATTAGGTATCAGGAAGATGTTCCATGAAGGTAGTGAGACACTGGAAGAGACTGCCCAGAGAAGTTGTGGATGCCCACCCCCATCAGTGTTCAAGACCAAGTTGGATGGAGCTCTGAGCAACCTGGTCTAGTGGAACCTCCCCTGCAAAGCTAGGGAGGTTGGAACTAGATGATCTTCAAGGTCCCCTTCAACCCAGGCCATTCTATAATTCTATGATTCTCAGTTCTGAGAAGGAAAAGATAAAAGAAGTCTAGGTAGGAATTAAATCGCTAAGTTAGAATTTAAAATAACCAAATTATTGGATATGCCTTAGGATATTGGGCAGAGAGAGGTCTAGGAACTCTGTACCACTATTATATGTGTTCATGTTACTGAATATTTAGAGAAACAAGACCTGAATAGTTATAGTGCTCTAACAAATAAACCCCAAGATGCTGTATTAAATACAAATTTTCTGAGTACAATCAATAAAAATGTCTGTGTGGTCACCTGCACACAGGCAATAAGACTTGTTACATCTCACTGTACAGAATCTTATACCGGTAACTACTACACACACACACACAAACACAGGGTGCTTTTAAATTGTATTTGAAAGCTGGAAATAATAATGAGACAAACTGAGAAGAAGACGATCTTTTAACATAAAATAACTACAATTAGGAGCAGCTGAAAGTATTTCATTAAGTGTTAAAAATAGAAAAGGTACATAGTCATAAGAGGAATTCATTAATAAAAGGAGATTTGATTATCATTATTTGAAAATGTAGTAATAGTAATCAACAAGAACATTTAAAAAAAAGGGCTATTTGTTACTATTTCTCATTTTAAAATCAAAGCCTCAGACAACATTTACCCCAAAATAAACATAGCCTAACAGGTCTTCAATACATAGCTGTTGTTAAGAAACAAGCCTGGAATACTTGGGGAATGAGGGAGAACCGAAAAAAATATTCTGAAAAAATTTTACTTGGAACTTTAAAAATTAACCTTTACTAATTGTGGAGAGGATGGTGTGTCTCACTAAGTTAATTTTCCTGATGCTGACCCTTAGTAATGTCATACAAAAGCAATATGGGATACAAGATGATGACATAATTAGCACCAGTCAACACTTCATCATGGAAAATATGTAATCAAAACCACTTGATACTGCTCTTTGAGGATACTTTAAAATTTGTCAGTAAAGGTAGCTATGTCAGGATATCATATCCTTAGACACCTTTGAAACATTTTGCTTTCTCTTACTGAGCATTCAGGCAATAAAATAAGTGCTTCATAAAATCAGCATATTTATAACAGTTAGGAAATATTTCTCCAGAAAAAAATTATTTTTTATTAAAATATTTTTCCAGAAAAATTATTTTGTATAAAGATTATTTTTATACAAAACTAATTGCAAAAATTAAAAAATATATACTCAATAAGGGCCTGTCTAATATAATCCTGCAGGTATACATTTTAGCCCTACAATATTCAGTATCTTCACCAGTACTCTGGAAGATTATATGCTACTGAAATATGCAGATAATAGAGAAATTAATAGAGTGATAAACTATGGTGGAGACAGGCCAATTACACACACTGGCCTGTGTCATTTGGCAGATTTGATCCATCTGAAGAACATGCTGATTCCAAGCTCCTTTACGTATGAACAATACATGTGGGCCATGCTTGAGAGACAGAAGATCAAGATCTGCAAGGCAGTAACAGTGAAGAGGATCTGGACAATCAGATGCGCACGAGCAACTTCTGCGCTGCTGCAGCTGAAGGGCAAAATGTGATTCGTAGCTGCACAACCTTTAAGGCTTTATTAATTTCCCAGAAAACCTCTGAATTACTCAGATACCATCAGGAACTTCTAAGAACAGAGGGAAAGTTTTCAACAGAACCTTATCTGTTGGCTTGCTGCATACCCTGTCGGAGTCCTCAGGTTTTTAAAGTGTACAGATTTAAGGCTTTGAGTCTCACAATAGAGTTAGTTACCTGAGCTCCTAAAAGTTTCACACCCAGCACTGCTCTCCCAATGTCTAGATACATTCACATATCTACCATATGGACTTTCTTAGGGCTGCCAGCTGTGAGTGACCAAGAGCTTTAGGCTCCTTTCCAGGACAAATTGCAATCTTTGCTCCCTTGCGAGGAAGCAGTTCAGCATTTTCTTCCCTTGAGGGCAGGTAGTCCTGAAAATGATCCTTTGAGTTAAAATTCTCAGGGTATCTGAACTTCTAGCTAGAGGCATAGTGACTGCAAGGTTCAGTCCCAAGTTCCTAAATTTCCGGGTCAGCCAACACTTTCTTAGTGAACTATTAGGGTTTCTCTCTAGCCATGATATAACAGAAGTCTAGAAAGCCACAAAAGAGCTAAAGGCCTTAGATCTGGACTTCCAGAATCTTATTCCCTAATTTTTTCCTTACTTGTATTTCTTCAAACCCAAAAACTGGATTCTCAAACACTATCAAAAGATGTCCAGGGTTTACTGAGGCAGAGCATTCACTGTCTATACTGTAGAAAGTTCTGGGCTCCTCAGGACAAGATGGACATGGAGCTCCTGGAGTGTGTCCAGAGGGGGGCAACAAAAATGATGAAGGGACTTGAGCATCTCTCTTACACAGGAAGGCTGAGGGAGCTGGGCCTGTTCTGCCTCAAGAAGAGACGACTGACAGGGGACCTCGTGAATGTCTGTCAGTATCTGAAGGGAGATGTCAGACAATGTTTCCAGGCTCTGCTCGGTGGTGCCAAGCAGTAGGACAAGAGGCAACAGACAGAAACTGATGCACAGAAAGTTCTACCTGAACATGAGGAAGAACTTCTTTACTGCGCAGGTGACTGAGCATGGGAACAGATTGCCCAGAGAGGGTGTGGAGTCTTCCTCACTGAAGATATTCAAGAACCATCTGGACACAATCTTGTGGCATGTGCTCTAGGATGACCCGGCTCGAGAAGGGAGGTTGGACCAGATGATCCACTGTGGTCCCTTCCAATCTGACCCATTCTGTGATCCTGTGATTCAGTAGATGATCATCTGCGACCTCAAAAATTCTATGGTAAGAACTGTTAAATACTAGAATATGCATAATTGTTATTGTCAACCAAGAACGTTGCTTATTAGAAATCTTGCTTTTCCCTAATCAGTAATATTAGACATACTCATAATGTGATAAAACTAAAATGTTTGGAGAAAAATATTGTAATTACCATAAAATGTAATGAGTTTATTATATTAAAAGATTGCAGTTTAAAATTTATCTCCATATGACTCAAGTTATTCAGTGAATGCAGATTTTCAGCCCCTATGATGCAAGATTCAAATTTCTGCAGGTAAGATTTCTTTATTATTTTTATAGCCGAAGTTTGCTCAGCATCTCTTTTTATAACATAAAGAAAATGTTATTTCTTCCATGTGAAAGTCAAAATGAAAGGATTCAAAGAATTTTTTTCAATCTAGTATCTCAGGAATGAAACAAAATATGTCACACATATGTCACATGTATTTCCCACACTTAAAATGCTCCTATATCCATAATCAAAGAAATATGACCTGGAAAATGATGAATAGCTTATGTAAGCAGTGTATCCCATACTATATAAGTACTTTGTGCAGTCTTCCTAAAAAAAACCTGCAAACTGACCTTCTACTGCTCTCCTCAGAAAATAATAGGCATATCGAAATTCTAACATAACCTTTTTTCCAGCATGTCTCTGTATTCCAAAAGAAATTAATTTTCTAGTAATGATACTTCTCAAGCATGACTCCTGGTAATCTGAATACATTTTTATAAACTGGATATGTTTTGTGAGACACTGTTTAAACTCTCTGGTAAATGGGACATTTATCAATTATTTCCATGGGCCCCAAACCTGAACCAGTAACAATATCTGAACCTTAACTTATGCTTTACTGATCACAGTTTTGTAAATTAATTGTGTTCTGAGATAAATGTGTGTACTTGTGGATGAAGGGAGAGCAGTTGATAGCACTTAGCTCAATTTTAACGAAGTTTTTGACAGTACGCTTGTGTCTCATTATGACTGTATTTGCATAGTCAGTTCTTTAGAATCAGTTCTTAATATTTCAATCCTCTTTATTTAATGTCATCTATTACTATTATTAACAGAGCCAAGTAAAATTCAAGATCTTGATTTTGACAGAAAACCTGTATGACTCTCCCAAATACATTTAATGTACTTGTTGCTTATTTTAAGATCTACAAGACAAAAGAGACACAAAACTGCAGGATAGAAAGTTACTCTAACAAGCTACTGGAGTGTTTAAGGAAAAGTTAGGCAAAAAAGAAAACAAATTTTGTCTCCCTTCAGAGCCTTTCCCTGACAAACCCAGGTGCCTTCAGATGGACATCTGAAATTTAGTTCAAATATTTCAGAGCACCCTTTTCAGGAAAAGGCAAACTTTATAAAAGAACTACTGTATTTGAATCTTCCCCTTAGGAAAATACCAGCATACAACCAGAGCAGAGTTCCAGGGGGAACTTGGCAAAGATAAAGATAAAAGTTACAAGTTGAGGGTACATAATACAAAGCGAGCAAATAGGCACGTGGGCAAATTAATGACTAGAATATAAATTACTCCTTTGCCCTCTCCCACTTGTGAAGAACATACAAAGCTTTTATTCATATCAAGGAGAGTCCTTCTTGCAGAACAATAGGAGAATATATCCTCAGGATTTGTTCTGAAACTTTGAGTAAGAGTCATTCTCCTGCGGTAATGCACAGAGGGAATCCAACCCTTCCATTTTCAGATGAACAGTGCAGGCTGCAGCCAAATCTTTAAATACAGGCCAGAATAAGCAGAATTCTGGTTAAACTCACAAGTTCATCACATATCACCATATTTTTTGGGGGGAAATACATCTGGGATTCAAAGAAGTAACCTGGAGGGAAGAAGGGAACCCTTTCAAGTATTTCCATTGGCCTCAGATTAGAGTGGAAAAGACCCAAAATGCACACAGGTCATTTGAGCATCTTTCCCTTATTACCTTTTTTATCTTAGATATGAGGAATGAGAGAGTAGTATGGAAATTAGAGGTAAGAAGAAATAGCACTGAATAGCACTTCTTTATTAGGAGCAAAGATAACCATTCATCAGTCTGGCTCCATAAAGATACTTTGTGAGTAAGGTCAGTGAATAGGCTTTGGGACATGAACCAGAATTTCCACTGGGAAGAAGACGTCCAGAATATGCCCACACAGCTGAGAAACTCTAATTCCACCAACCTTTAACCAGTCCTTGAGGTTGGTCCTGCATCTAGCCACTTGATCTTTGAAGGGTCAGGGTGGTGAGTGTCAGCACATGCTATCAGGACCTTGCAATACTGAAGTCTCAGGAGCTTTATAGTTAGTCATGTTCATTTTTACCCCCTATTTATAAGCATTTCTGACTGGAGAGGCATGTATTTTTCACATGAAAAGAAAAAAAAAACTGTTTTAAAGGTTTCAAAGTTCCTGTTATAACACATATTTTGGTTATACAGATAGGCTTATACAAGAACTCACATTTCCTTGCATTGGATGCAGACATTGAAAGGAAGCAGTCTCTGATTCAAAGGCCTTCTAATAAGAAATTAAATAAAACAGAAGAAAAAACAGGTCTACATATTTCTCCAGTGCAGTCAGCAAAGCACTCAGAAGCAGCACAGATTAAAGCAGAATACAAAATGTATAGTAAGAATAAGAAAAAAAAAAGTACAAAGAAATAATTTGGACTTAAAAGAACTGTAATTTCCTTGTCATGAATAGAAGAAGCATATCTATGCTACTTTCAAGTTGGGAGGATAAGAAACTTAAATGTTTAGGAACTTCTTGAAGATTATTTTCTGTATTGTTGGTGATTCTGAACGAAATTTGCACCAAATTCACTGAATTTATTCTAGAAATTCCGTTAGCATGGAGTTACATCTATAAAAATCAAGGCATTATTGTATTTTCTATCCAATAGTCTTAGCTGCACTTAGAATGATACAAAAGATGTGTCTTCTTGCTCCTTCTGGGTGGGTGTGTGGCTGTGTGCAGGATGTTTGTGTTCACACGAGTTCTCTGAGTGTCTGTCTGGAATCTGTGTGAGCAGCCATGCATGGACGTATTTATGTATATGCACATGCAGTGCACACATGTGCTTTGTGTACACGTGCTTGCTGTAAATGAATCTTCAGCCTTGCTCCAGGCTGAACTCAGGGACAGGAATCAGCAGCAGCCTCGCTTCTCTTCAAGTTGTTGAATCCAGCATGATTCATTTTCCTCTAAAAATCCCATTCCCAAACACAGTGTGTTGAAAAATGACAGATATAAGGCATCAGAAAGATTATTTTTCCAATTCTAAATTTGAAGTGTGGCAATTTGTTACATTTTGTACAGAAACAAATGCAGAAAAATAATTTAGCTCATGGCAGACCTAGATTTTTCATGATATTATGGAAGAAAATTGGTAAGAAGAGTGCTTTAAAAGAAAAAATGCATTAAAATGTTTAATTTTTAGAAATCAGGAAGCCAGTAAGACTTACCAAAATACAAAGAGTTAAATTTCACAGACACGCAGCTCAAAAGTAACACAAAATATTCTACACTTCCACTGTTAGGCTTAAAACCCACTAGCTTAGGGAAGGCATGCAAGGCAGGTGTGTACCATCTCTATAAAACTGTCTAGTTCCACCCTTGGCAAACATCTGTAACTTTTACTTGCACTGTCTATGTGGAAGTCCTGAGGTATAATATGCTCCAAAAGTCAGGTTTACATTTAACTCCTAGGATTTAATATCAAAGACTAATTTATGGAAGCCTATGTTCTGGACAAGCACCAAATCCAAGAAACACTTTTATTTAATATACATCTTAAAAGTATATACAACAGTCTTTTGGGCACAGCCACCTAATGAAGGTTTCCATATTTCTATTTGTCAAACATTTTGCATGTATGTTTGTCTAAGCACCTGTTTTATTAGCTGAAAGGTACCTACCAAGGAAGGGCTGTAAGAGTTTTTTTCTGTAACTCTCATTCAATGTATTAGCACTACACATCTTTGAATTATTATTAAAATCCTAAGAGAATAAAGAACAAGCCAAATATGGGACCTGCACCACTACTGAGGAGCATGCGGTGTACTGCCTACCACCATATGCAGAAATAAGACCAGACAACAAAAAGCTGAAGTACATTCACTGAAATTCAGGTCAAAGACTTTAGAGTTTTAGCTTTATCTTTGAATGTCCTAATGACTGTAATCACGATCATGCTGTGTTTCAACCTCTTTGTTGCCTTGAATCACCCACATTCAGGTCAGGCCTAGAGGCCCTTTGATGGGGAACAACCTCCCAGAGCTGTCTGTGTCTGGCAAACTGCTTGGAAAAAAGCACACAGTTCTGCAGAAACATAAAGTCACTGACTTGTTCCCACAGTTCAGCCAGAAGCAGAGTTGTAACAGTTACAGCTCTTAAAAGCTGCAAACCAAAAGATCATTACGGAAAATGAGAAGGAAAAGGAAAGGCTTCAACTTTCCTACTTTGCTTGGCAAATTTCACTTCCAATTCTGCCACAGGCTCACCCTGCCTGCGCACCTCAACAAGGGATTAGGGTTCTTGAAGTAAAAATTGGATGGGTTTTTGTGCATCTTGTGATTTTTTCTTTTAATTGGGTTAGGTTTCACCCCCCAAAACTTACCTACATTATCTAAGTCTGTAATGAATTGAGGAGACTGTTGGTTTATCTTTGACCTATTCACCCTTTAAACAAGGAATGTATAAAAATACATATTTTTCTGAATCCAAGGAGAAAATAGAACAAGCAATTTAAACATATTTAGTGCATCATGTATTGTTTCTGAGAAGCATACACAGACACGTATGAAATAAAATGCCCACAACAAGCTTTTGTATAAGACTGTCACCACCTCCACAAATCGATATTAGCAAGTATGCCGCAACATACACATATACAATTTGGGTTCTTAAAAATCTACGACACCTGTTGGGGTCCCTCCCCCCTGCCATGGAGCCCTGGGAGAGGGGCCCTGGGGGGGAGACATTGGTTTCCCTGCCCCTGGTCAGCCTCATTCCCCATTGGTTGGTTTGTGTTTCCCTGTGTGGCCAAGGACCCTGGGGTCCCATGACTGAGGGGTTCCTGAGCAGAGCCCCGGCCATGCGGCTGGAGAAATAAACATCTCTGAAACATCTACCACGAATCTGTCCATATATACTTCTTTTCCATGGGACTCCTGGTTTGATATATGTGTGTTGCAGTAATCCCCGCTGCAACAACTGGTGGAGGAATGCGGGCAAGACACCGATCCCTGAGGAAGATTCATGAGTAAAAACCACTCTAGACCTCTCTCTTCTCATCTTGGTTTGGATATTCTCTCTGGACTATGGAAGAATTGTGGGAAATGGGGCTCTCTGAGCCACAGAAAAAAATGTATCTAGAAGT
>NW_008240221.1:1046101-1053224 GCF_000691975.1 Corvus brachyrhynchos
GCCTCATTCCCCATTGGTTGGTTTGTATTCCCCAGTGTGGCCAAGGACCCTGGGGCCCCGTGACTGCGGAGTTCCTGAGCTGAGCCCTGGCCATGCGGCTGGAGAAATTAACATCTCTGAAACATCTACCACGAATCTGTCCATATATATTTCTTTTCCACGGGACTCCTGGTTTGATATATGCGTGTTACAGTAATCCCCGCTGTAACAGACACCAGATTTTAAAATCTCATTTCTAGTACCCCAAACTCAAAAATACACTGCAACTCATATACACGTTAACGTTTGTTGATCCAGTGTTGCTTCCAGTGTAGAAAACAGTAGTATTTTCACTGGCACTGAATCAGAGTGACAATTATTGAAGACACCTATAAGCATTTTTGAACAAAATAGACCAAAGCATCACATGAAATGAGCATTATTAAAAAGATGGGACTGGTGTTTAAGGTTTTGATTAAACACAATTAAACATAAGCTAACTGTAGTGGATATGTACCACACAAAAGACAAGTATTTCAGATCAAGAAAAGGACACATTTATTAATTATATCTTCTTTTTAATTCTAAAAGAAAACCATGTAGGCCTTGCAGTTTAGTAAACAATCAGTCTGCACACTGAAAACAGGATAGTTAAAAAAAAATCTCCTAGTCTGTTAAAGCTAGCTAATTGTTGACACTATTAAGTGAACAGACTAGCATCCCTTCTTCACCCTTTACTACTCCACAACAATGAAAGCTTATTTCTGTTTTTAGGTTTTGCCTAATCACAGCAGTGGTGAGGGTACTATTTCAGAACTACATGGTATCAGAAGTGTTTGTTGCTATTAGTGTGCAGGCCATAATGCTTTTCAAAGTGTAAGTTATAAATAGCTTACAGCTATTAGAAATGCAACAATTAACTGATAAATTAATAAGACAGGCAAGCAAAATATCAATCATGGCCCTTCTAACATAATTAGCATAAATTACACAGGATCACAGATTATTGCAGTTGTTGCACAAAATAAGAGCACCTACTTCAGTTGTTCAATAACTTGAATACTTTTAACACTAAAACTATACAACACAATACTCAAAACATTAAAAAGAGACCACAAGAATAATGAATATTCATTGGTAATTTTCTGCTCAAAACTTGTTTATAGCAGTTTCTGGGGTAAAAGAAAAAAAAACCTAAGGAAAAAAAAGAAAGAAGAAACATAGCCCAAATGAACAGGATTTTGTAGTGTAACATACAGTAAACCCCAGATATTTTCCTAGGACAGAGATGACAACAAGTGTAGTGATAACTATTGCACAGTGACCCAGTGGCCCACACAACGCCTGAAAAAGTGCTACATTAAAGTAGGCCTGTTATTACCAGCACAGTTAGCAATTTCAGTGATTGCAAGAGTTTTAGAATGCAATTAAGCTGGCATAAAGAGTGCCCTTTAACTCCTGGAATGAAAAGACAGCCAGGAAGTGATTTTTATTAATATATATTTGTTATATTTTTCAATTATCTTTCATTTCTTGCTGTCACTCTGACATCAGAGCACCTGTAAATTCTACTATTATAAGTACGGATTTTTTTTGAAGCAAATGCAAAAGCACATTTATTCTTAACAAGGTGCAAAAGAGATTTCCTGCTTCAGATTCTTATGCTGTCTGTAGCAGCTTCAAGATCTAGAAAGAACTGTTGTTAAATAATTCAAAGCGGTCAAACAAGACCAAATTGGTAGAACAATCTGTATTCTGCCTTCAGTTAAAACTTTGCCTTCTGACTTAAGTTAATACAGTTACTCAAATAACAGTGAGAAAGAATCTGATTAACTCTGTTCATGTTTGTATGCTATGAGCATGAAAGAATGAAAACTAAGACTTTCAAAATTACATCTCTGCATCCTTAATGTCAGTTTTGTGACATACTCTCCTATTATACCACCAGCCACGCAGGACCAATGGTGTAAAGATTTTATCTCCTTGATTCATGTTGTAAAGATAGGAAACTGCATCATTAGGTTTTGTTTTGACAACTAGGTGAAAGAACTGAAGAGAATTCTGCATAAAAAGAGGTCCCTTTCATCCTTGGGTAACAGATAAAGCTAAGAAGATTTATGGAAGTACGTCTGTGCATTATTTTACATACTCTCTGAAAGAGTTGATCTGATGCAGGACAAAGACAGAGCTGTAAAGTGCAGATGCTTCCCCGCTTCCCAGGCTTCTTTTCTTCCCAAATTTCATGTTAAATCCTTAACATAAAATGTAGGATCTGAGGCAGCATTTCTGAGGAGACAATATACTTTTAATATAGTTATTATGCTGTCTGGGTGAGAGAATGTTTCTTGGCAAATGCAAAGAAAGCCATTTATGCAGAAAAAACATTCTGGCTCCCAAAGACATTGAAACAGGATGTCCAAAGTTCTGGCTGTTCTTACCACCTATGGGAAAGGAACAGTGCCAGCAACAGGATGGGAATCTGCCTTTATAAAATTTGTAACAGCAAAAAGGCTTAGTGCTTCTAATTTTTGTGATTTTATGAATTTTTGACCACTTTTTGCATAAACCAAAGGTTGGCGTGTCTGCAGAAGACCTTCAGAATAAAAAAAGGTCAAAATTGTTCAAAGATTTATCAAAATAATTAACCACCACATATTATAAAGTTATAATGCAAAATTATTCCTCTGAGCTGTACATCCTAAAGAGTTGATACATGATGCAGATATCACATACCTGTACTATATACACAGAGAACTAAAACTAGCATGCAAACTCAGATGTTGTAAATATATATACATATAGATGTACAAATGAAAGAGTTAAAATATCCGAAAATATGTCTCTACCCAATAAAATAAAAAGATAGACCACATAAATGTGCTGAAAGTCATGCATGCTTGCTCTGTATATTAGATCACACTGGCCTATAATGAAATATAATATGCAGAACCTTGAGCTCATGTCATGTCCCACTGACGTAAAAACTGAAACATATTTATCTGTTTATACTGTAAGTCTTCTGGGCAGGGCATATGTTAGTACAGCATTTGGCAAAATAAAGTTCTGGATTGTGATTGCAGTCCATATGCACTATAACACTACAAGCAATACAAGTAATTACATGTGCATGTACACACAGGTTTTCAAAGCCCATAGCCTAACAACTCCCTAGCACCAATGAGTAAAGGTAGGGAATGTATACCCCAGAAGTACATTACTTGAAAACATCCAACTGCTTTCATGCAAACAGAGAAGAAAGCCCCAAAAAAGCAAAACTCTAGATGGAGATTGAGTAAATACAAACATTAGAGCCTGAGCACATTCAGCTCTGGGGTCCCCAAAACAAGTACATGGATCAGTTGGAGGAAATCCAGAGGGCCATGAAGATGATCAGAGGTCTGGAGAACCACTCCTATGAATACAGGCTGAGAGAGCTGGGGTTGTTCAGCCTGGAGAAAAGGCAGCTCCAGGGAGACTGTAAAGCACCTTCCAGTGCCTAGAGGGGCTACAAGAGACTTGGAGAGGGACTTTTTACAAGGGCATGTAGTGACAGGACAAGAGGGAATAGCTTTAAACTGAAAGAGGGTAAATTTAGATTGGTTATTAGGATGAAATTCCTCACTATGAGGGTAGTGAGGCGCTGGAACAGGTTACCCACAGAAGTTGTGGCTGCCCCATCCCTGGGAGTGTTCAAGGACAGAGTGGATGGGGCTTTGAGCAACCTGGTCTAGTGAAATATGTCCCTGCTCACAGCAGGGAAGCTGGAACTAAATCATCTTCAAGGTGTCTTCCAATCAAAACCATTCTATGGTTCTATGATATTAGAATTACTTGAAGACATATAAGAACAAAAACACTATGGCGAAAATGAGTTGCAAAAGATACAGTAAAACAAATATGTTTCCCAAAACGGAAGGGAAAAAAATTGATGATTAGCAGAAACAAAGGCAGGAATTGTATCTTCATAGCAAGTCATGGAATTACATACATTTTTTTTTCTTATTAATTGTGCATTCTCAAAAGAATGGAAACTGCAGATCAGAAAAACATCACAAATTTTTGACAGCCACTAGATTCAGAAGTTATCCTAGAGGTGAAATCAGAGCCCTAGAATAACACTGCACTTCTGCCTGTGTTCAAAACTTACCTTGTGTCACACCTATCACTTCACATTTTTACAAGCTACAAATTCAGTTCTCAGATCAGAGAGCTGTTACGTGAGAATGATAGAAGCCTAGGATAAATAAACACACTAAATGGGGAATCCAGCAGCAAGTGAGGCAACTAAGAGCATCAGATGGTTTTGATGAATGGTTTTGGTGATTCCCATTTCAAGACCTCTATTAGTCTGCTACAAGCTTTCCTCATATATATGGCATGCAGAGATCTATACAGTCCTCTGCTCTGTCTTACAAATAAAGTTGTACGACAGCAATTCTAGAAACTGAGATGCAGGCGAGCCATTGTAGTTATATCTTCACTCTGTATTAGATCTTACCCAGAACATTCTCTCCTTTCCTCGCTTTTTAATTTCTTATTCTGCTATGAGCATAATGAAACAGGGCTGGAAATGATCAACATTTATAAACATCAAGTTGAGGACAATTCCAATATAGCATCAGACTGGGACTTGGAAATGAAAAGCCCTTTCCATCGAGGTCAAACAAAACCCCACTGACTCATGAGGCCAGGATTTTTTCCCCAGAGTCTAACCCAGAGTTTCCAAGTACTACCTGGGGCAAACCAGTATCTCTGTGTAGGTTACTAGATATTCTCTGAAATTTTAGGTAATTATAAATGCTTCATTCAAGCACCATGGTGCATGTAGCCATTTCACTGTGTGAGATATAGTAATATTTGAGAAGCTAACAAAGACTGTGAGATGCTCACAAGCAGGATTCCTAAGCTATAAAAGGGTTTGAAATCTAGTAGTGAATATCACTAGAACCTTACTAGAACCACCACCAGCACTGCCATTCCCAAACCTTCAGAAAGCATGTTTCAGCTTCCTCCAATGAATGGACTGGCTTTAGCACTACAAGATTTTAAATACCTAAGTTTCTATTCCTCTGTTTTGCTTTCTGGCTATCAGCACCTTATGTTACAGTATTCACACTTCTCTTTGCAACCAAAACACCTACAAAGATTATTGTTTTACTGGAAAATTACATTTTTGTACAACTGATGCTACAAATAGCGTCCTTCAGAAAACCATTTAATATTATTAACTACCATTTTTCTGAGACTTTTTTTTTTCATGCTTAAGACACAGATGAAGAGCCATCCTATAAAATCTCCATTTCCCTCTTCCAAAGTTCTCCAAAGCTGATCTACAATAGTATGTTTATGGAATTAGATAACTACCTACAGTATGCATTCACAAATCTTAAATTCCATCTAAGTCCTAGAACCTTGTGTTTGCTATAGCTGAGGTGGCTGCCAGAGCTGAAAACCAGGCAGTAGGAAATTAAAGGTACAGGAATTTAGATGTAGACTAAGAGCTTTGTATTTAATTCATATTTTCGTAAGTTTTATTCACACTTTTTTGAAATCACTGAGGACATCTATAGATAGTTTTTTATAACAGCAGTTTTAGAGACTACTCTCTCTGTTGTTCTTTCTTCTTTCTTGATTTCATGCATCACACCCTGTTGTGAATTGGAGCATAACCAATCTGAATGGGGAACTGTCTTTTAATCACAGTTGATATCTCCAAATTAAATTTTCACATTCAGTCATAATATTCCAGTTTTCATGCCTCTGTGGCTGAAAAAAATAGCAGCATACCATAGTACAGATGATTTCAAAATGCAGTCAGATATTCCTGCTATAACATAAAGAGAAGGAGTAAAAAACTGGTAGTATAGGTTGCAGAAAGCCAAAGAACCAATATCATCATATGTTACCTAGTGGTGTTAGTGAGATTTGAAAAGTAACACAGAAAAAGTAATACTTGAGATGGTTGCCCTGATCAAGTCTGTTTTTTGATCTGTGACTTCATGTTAATTTATTTTCTAAATTCTTTTTCATCTTCCATTTTGTTACCTCTTCTGGTTGTCTCTGTACTCACTCAGAGAATTTGCTGTAAACCAGCTGCTCAGGAGCAAAACAAAATGGTTAAATTTCTGACTTTTTGTGAAGGAGGTACACATATTTTAGGTTATTTCACTAAAAGTGTATTTAGTCATATTCATATATCTTTCATTGTCAATCTAAGATCCCACTACCATTCTTCAAGTTTTTGTTAGTTTTTGATTAAGAAAAGTCTTAAAAGTGACAGCCATTAGAATTACTGTGTGGACAAGTTATATACTTCTTACAGACTTTAATACCTCTGTTTCTTAATGTGTTTTTGTCTGAGACGTGTGTGCATGTGTGTCTGTTTATGTATGTGTATCAATGTATGCACATATATATATACACACTTAAGTATGCACTTACGTGCATGTGTGTCCATTCTGTTAGTATTCTATTAGTATATTATTCTAAGACATTCTATTAGTACTGAAAAACATGTATGTAAGAACGTGTGTTTATAACACATTCCTTCATGAGGAAAATAAAACCGGGTTTGAATAAGAAAGAAATCTAAAACCTAAAGCCTTTAAAATACAGGTTTTTACACTGGAAACCCAGCCAGACCTACAACTACACTGGCACTCACAGGCACAAGCTGCACATACTATAATACAGCAAGAGCTTCTGTGCTTTGTTCCTCTAGGTTTTCAGGTTTCCATGGAAATGAGAGGGAATCCCAACAGAAGGGAAAAATAACTAGGCTATCCAACTCACACCATGGTCCTGGATGTCTGAACAGCTGATACATGAGGCAGTCATCATAAGAACAAAAACACAGAGAATACAATACAACACATAACATGAGCCAAAATAAACCAGCCATGACTGCACCTCAAAAGGACACAAGTAAACTACAGCTGTAGTAGATACATAAAGCTCTGCAAGAATAAGGTTTTACACAATTTTGAAGCTGCCCAGGATACGAATACAGGTACTGTATAATGTTCTGAAGCTAATTAATCGAGCAAGTCATAGCTATTTAAAGCAGAGCCTAATTTTCCTACTATTGACCTTACTACACAGATGGTGAATTAAAAAAAAAAAAAAAAAAAAGGGGGGGTTTTAA
>NW_008240221.1:1053328-1092801 GCF_000691975.1 Corvus brachyrhynchos
TAAAAAAAAAAAAAAAAAAAAGGTGTGGTTTTAAAATTCTATTAATACTAATATCCAAAGACCTGTCAACTGTTGTGCAAGCCTTGGTTTCACAAATAATAGACCATTTACAGAGAACTGCCAATATAGCAACACAATGCCTCTATTTGGATGTTGAGGATTCCTGACAGTTCTTTTGCCTTTTCACATGAATGTTACAGAGTCATATGGTTCTTCCTTATTTGCTATTATATCTAAGATTTACATAACTGTTGGTATGGACACATAAACGCTTTATTTTTGTTAATAAACTATTGAAAAACAGAACAAGCATAGTCCTTAAACTTCCTTAGATGAGGGGAAAAAAACCAAAAAAAGCTTTAGGCAGTTTGAGTAAGTCTCTCTTACCTGGCAACAAGTTTGTGCTATTATATTTGTTGATTTCACTGCGATCGTTTCAGGCTCACTGATGGACTTGGTACACTATTTTTTTCTGATCAGATAGACACAATGTTTGAGGTGTTTGAAAAGTATTTGGACTACTTTTTAATGGGAAGTCTTGGAGCGCACAGAACAATACGCTAAGCCCAGCAGAGAGACTGCAAAGAGTGGTATGTCCTGTTCCTTATTAATTTTGTCAGTCACATGGCAGGATACAGCAAATTATGAATAGGTCCTTTCCAAGTGATATAGTCTATTAAGAGGCAAACAAAATCTTTCACACTGAGAGAAGAGAAAGAAAAAGAGATGGTAATTAGGGAGTTGGCAGAAAGAGAAGGACAAACCTCTTCCATGTCATTCTCCATGAGAAGTAATACAACACAGAAGTATCAAATGTCAATAGTGATTGACCACAGGGCCTAGAAAAGTATCTAACTTGTCTATCAAAAGACAAACAAAGCATAGCCTGAGCTGTAGGCTGGCTCACCAAGCTTCGGGAGGCACAGCTTCTCCAGGAGAACAAAGCAGAACTGCGCCTCAGTATCACTGCATTTGCACACTCATTCTTCACCCAGGTGTAGATTTCGTTCCCATAGGCCATAAGAGAACAAAACATTTCCAAGTAACCATTGTCAAGAGTATTTCCTAAAAACTTAACCAACAGGCTAAGCATATTGTCTTCCCAAAGTGATTCAGTTACTGCTAAATCATTCTCAAGCAAGAAACAAGAGGTAGCAAGTTATCTTACTTGTGCCTGTATGAAATGTGGTTACCAATTTGCACATTCATATGAAACACATTATTCACGTGTCAAGAACATCGTACTGAGCTTTGAGTATCTTCTGACCAACAGCGGTGCCTTACTAACATTTACATGAGAATGGATTCATGATTTACTGATGGCTCAGCCAAACCCCTTAGCCCTATTGAACTTTCTTTACCTTCAGGGCACCCGATAACTGCCCATAACCAAGCTCAGGACACAGCACGTCTGAAACTAGAGGAGAGAGAAGACTGGGTCAGGAAGGCCAGAACCTTTTCCTGAATGTGGTAAATTAGTAGTGAAACAGATATAGGAAGCCCATTTCCTGATCTAACCTCTCATTTCTATGCCCGTAAGGCATTTTGACAAATAGCAATTTGTATTGCTAGGCTGTAAACCCAGTCACTAAAACTATTCCTCTTTTGGTAGATTACTTTGGTTTTCAGATAAGCACCACTTAGCTGTATTACCATAACTAAGGGGACAACAACCTGGAGCACAGGGGCAGAAATAAGTAGCCAGGAACAGCTATGCACAAATACTCCCTTAAATTGCTTCAGTGCTAAAAAACATAATGCCACAGCTTATCTGAGAGGCACAAGTATATTTTAGAGGTGGAGGACATTTCTTTCCACACAGTTA
This sequence comes from Corvus brachyrhynchos, assembly GCF_000691975.1. NCBI lineage: Eukaryota > Metazoa > Chordata > Aves > Passeriformes > Corvidae > Corvus > Corvus brachyrhynchos. The sequence goes on from NW_008240221.1 coordinate 1,055,154, forward strand.
GGCTGACATAAATATAAAGTTCCTGAATTAGAACTGGTTTACCTTGAAGTTGCCATTGAGAAAGAACAAAATTAAATTGAGGGAGTTTCTCAGCCCTCATACATGTAGATACCCTAGAAAATAGCTACATACCCGTAGCTACATGCTGCTACAAAAGAGCATCTGTGATTCCCATGTAAGGTTCACCAGAATTACTACCGGCTGCTTTCCCGCATTCTGGTGCTCCTTTATCCACAACTATCTCCCAAAACTAAGCGCTCTCCAGCACCCTTAATTATCCGGATTAAAGTCTAAACATCATCTATCTCAAACTGATTAGAGGGCTGGAATATCTCTCCTATGGGGTGGTTTGGCCTGGAGAAGAAAAGGCTCCAGGGAGGCCTTCCAGTATCTAAAGGGGGCTTTTAAGAAAGACAGAAACATGAGAGAAGCAAAACCAACTAATTTTCCCTGGAATTAAAGCAAGTAGTGTAAGACCTAGTCATTTCAGAGCTGAGATGGGACTGGAAGGAGTAGAAGGGATGATGCCCTGTTTCTTTGGTGTTAGCAGGTGATATCACTGCTGTCACAATTCTGGTCTTTTGTGCCACTGCCATTTGTCCTTAGTTCAAAAGCAGACAAAATTTATTCATTGTAAGATGAATCTGTGCAGTCACAGGCCAAAGGTGATGTGGAATTTTCCTGTGAGAAAAAGCAATGAGCCATGCAGAAGGAAAACACATTTTTATTGCATCTCCAGCTTTCTGGGAAATATACTTCTGAAAATTTCCTTAAATATTCAAGCCATGCTTTGATGAAAAGCTAAATATGCTTTGGTTTTCCCATTTTATAAAATACGATTATTAATAAGTTTCTATATCTTTCTTCAGCAATCACATGCCCATAACCTTTCTATGCTACAATAAATGATGATAATAAAGAACAGCAAATGGCACCTACAAGAGTAATCATGTCAGACTATTCAGACACCCATGGCTGAAGTACTAATTATAGTCTTCAGCATTTTTGTATATTTCTTTGTAAAATCTACATGAAAAAATCACTTTTTGTTAGTCAAAATATGCTCAATGAATAGTCATTAGCACATTCCAATACATGATATATTTAAGTGTTACTTTACTATGATTTTCTAAAAAATCACATTTCTTTCTGCAGACTGGGTACGGGATAGCAGCCACATCGTAATTTTGAGCTCATTTCCTGTGAATTTCTGAACAGACTAAAAGGACCCATAGAGCACAGAGGCCAGTGAAACTGCAGACAAAATGCCTTTAGGTGGAAGAGGAAGGTGAGAATAGATTGGGGGACAGGGAGAATGGGAGAACTGCAAGGGTTTTATTGCATGATGAGCGGAATTACAGAGTATGAGACTTACAGCATTAAAAGATATATATATTTTACCTTAATTTGATTGGGGTTTTGATGAGTCCATATATGAAGGTTTGACTGGATCCCAGGCCTGCCTAAACTCTAGCATTTTCACTCGGGCTCTGGCTTTCTGCCCTGCTCTCTGGCTCCCTTGAAATGCAGCCGGTGTCACCTGCTTCTGCTGGCCATCAGCCCAAACTACTTTCTCTCTTCATTTGCACCTCTCCTGCAGCAGGGGAACAGGTGGGAGGTCAGTGCTGTGACTCTACCCCTCATGCCCTCACTGCTTATCACCTTTCCTCTTGTGTCTTTAGCAAAAGAAATTAAACACAAACCAGATAAAACGACAAAACTGATGGATGTATGGCAGGTAATAACAGGCATGAAATGTTAAAAAGCTTAGTAGCCACCTTCTCCAGAGGCACACAAGCAGAGCCAGGAGCAGTCAATGGCGCAACTGAAGTACCAGCAGCTATAAGGACTTGCTCAAGAACTCGGCAAAAAGATATAAGCAGAAGTGGGATAGAAGGCCTCTCAGGAAGATAAGAAAGGCAGTACTAAGTACAGGAGGCTGACAGATTAAGGGAGATAGATATGGCTGAGAGGTAAGAACACAAGGGAAAATTGTTAGAAACATTTTTAGGGATGTCTTTGCCTCTAGTGGAAGAGAATAAAATGTGTGTGAAGATTTCAAGCATATGCCTACACTGTGCAATAAATTGCTGCAAGAAGTCCCCAACTCCCGCCTCCCAGATAGCACCAAACGAGCTAGTTCTGGCACCAAAGGCAGTACCGTAATCGCAGGCTCTTCAGGGAAGTCAGACTACTTACAGTAATCAAAGGAAGGGATAATTAGCCTTTGCTCAGTCATGCTAACACAGTTACGATTTTTCTGGGTCATGAGATGCACACCACTGCAGCATCATGCCACACTGGCACACCACATAGGTCTAGTGTGTCTGTCCTACAAGAACAATGCACATGCACATGACTATTTCCTTCTACTGTTTGATACAGCTATAGGGAAACAGAAGTGAATTCAAATAGCCTAGCAATAAGAGGTATAAAGACAAATTCCATCCACTAATTTTGCTACAGCTGTACCTGCTGATCAGTAGATACATATTGGCTCAGCTAACATCAGGTATCTTGTGTCACAAATGGCAAAGAAAACATGTATGGTACGCATCGCAGAGGCAGAAATAGCTGCTTAGCTCACCTCTTAGCATGGTCACTGAGATCACTGAAATGATTTCTTCCTGAGCTCCAACCTGTCTAAACAATAAAAGAGACCTGCAAAGCCCTGGAAGGAAGATTTTTCAATGGTGACTGTGTGACCGAAATTGGAGCGTGTAACAGGAACAGCAAAATTCCACACAGCAATAGTGCTGTGGCTGTGCTCAAGTCAAAGCAATAGAGTGTTTCATAAGCCAACAGAAGTGAAAAACAGCCATGGTCTGTCCCAATATCAAGTGCATACTGGGACTGTGAGAGCACAAAGGTGAGCTGATTCAGCACCAGACCTTTGTCTACGAGGTTAGGGTTGCAATGACTACAGGCTCCAGGCAGAATTCCACAGTAATTCAGTACAGCTGAATGTATTTAAGGTTAGAATACAGGAGAATTTCCACGCAGTTTCAAAAAGAGCTCATTGTGTCAGTGTTGTACTGAATACAGGGAAATTACCATCAAGTAAATATTGCTTTAATGAAGTGGTTACAATTGAAATTAATGTGTTATGCAAGAGAGATGTTATTGGACTAACATAGAAGAGTACCTTTCCCTGGGTGATTGACAATGCCCTATTGGATAATATAAAGTGAAATTTAATAATGGTTGATTTCACATTAAATGAATTTTGCATGAAAAAACAATGGATGAAGTGACAATGTATAGCTACATATATGAAATGCAGAATATCCAAATTTGAATATCAGGGAAACTTTTTATTTTCCTTATTCCATACACACTGCTAGAATAGATAGTTGACCCATCTAAAATGGTATTATTCTTCAGCTAACATCAGATACTTCAGAGAAAGGAACAGCTTTGCCCCAAACACTCCTACCAGCCATGCAAACATTTCTACACGTCATAATGATAATTAAACGGGCTCCTGCATTGTAACTTCTAACTCCTACAATTTCCAACTTTGGCTATGTACCTACTAAAGAAAAAAATATTCATACAGCAATATCTAAAAGATCTTTCCAAAGTATATGTAACAATAGAACAAGGGAGTCAAGCATCACTTCTCTTCACATGTTTTTCTCCCGTTGGGTAACTCGTTTTGCAATTTCTGTATCACAATGAAATAAAAATAAAAATAGGGGGTTTTTTAGTTAAATTAAGCTATTTCAAAGAATAATTAAATGTAACAAATACACTAAATGAATACCTGTACCAGCTCCTGTATACTGCAATGAATTGCAAACATATGATACCAGTGACATTTTACGTTCTAATAAGCTTCTCTTGCAAACGTGGCATGTCTGGGCTCTTTAACAGGCCGATCTTTTATTGGCTTAGAAAGAAGGAAGGTGTCAATCCAGACACAGACTTTCTTTCTTTCAAAGCATTGGTCAGCAGATGGTAGAAAAAGCAATTCAGATCCTCAAAAGGACCTGATGTTCTTGTTTTCTCTCTATTTTAGGATGCAAGTCCTGTTATCACTGAACAGAATGACACTTGCAGCAGGTACAGCTGACACATGGAAATATGTTGGATCAGTCTCACTAATAGGATCTATGCATTTGCTAGAAAAATCAAACAAATATGGACCATTTGGACAGGCAGGTTCAGAACCTTACTCACAGTCAATTTTCTGTGTGAACATTTGCAAGGAAAGATACCAGATGGCTTAGGCATGTATTACACTGACATGTACATAAATGTGCATGGGTATATATGAGATAGGAAGAGCTGTGACCAAATTAGGGCACTAAATTACATATGTGTAGGACAGGGCAGTGACAAAAGAAAGAAACCCTGAAAGACGGGGAGAAAGAATGGTAGTGTTGAATAAAATATGCATTATACATTAGCTTTTCTTTAAGGCAGCTAGGCTCCCCACATACTATGAGTTGGGGATTTACTTGAGAAGTTCACTTTAACACTGTGAAAATTATGTGTTAAAATACTCCATACACTGATTGGAAGACTGGCTTCATCAATCACAGGTGCTGATATTAAAATTTCTGGTGGGAGTTTCAAAACTGATGAATTGCTTCACTGGGATTCACTTTGCCCGCCCAGCCAAAGCAAAAGTGCTGTCGCAGCAGTCACCAGCACAGAAGGCTGGTTAGAAAGAAAAGTGACGGTGTCAGAATTGAGAAATGAGCAGCACCCATGCATGGATGTACTGGTAGGAAAACAGTAGGAAGAGAAGGAAGGAACACTTACTGATAGAACAAAATGTAAGTCATCCTAAAATCTGCATTTAAACTGACAGACAGATCCCAGCCTTCCTCCCACAAGAATCCTGAGGTCTCTGTATGTAAAGTCTTAATGGAATCGTTAAAATGAAGAATTTTTTTCTTTAGAATGGCAATAAGGTATATTTTGAAAGAACACTTTATTGAGAAAGGTCAGAGTAAAAGAGCACACCTGCGTGGTATTAAGAATCTCCTATGGAAGTGTACTGGGTCCAGATAGGACAGAATTAATTTTCATCATAGTAGCTCATACGGGGTTTAGATTTTTCACCAAAATGATACTGGTAACACAAAAATATTCCAGCTTTTACTGAACAGTGTCTGCACAGCATCAAGGCTGCCTTGGTTTCTCAATTTGCCCAGCAGCAGATAGGGGAGGGCGCAATAGGTTAGGAGGCATATGTCCAAACTAACCAAAGACAAGTTCCACAACATGTCACATCATGCTCACCAATAGCAGGGAAAAGAGACAGTTTAGGAAGTTACACATCTTTTGTTTGGGAATTGGGTGGGCATCAGGCTACCTGTGGGAGGTGGTGAGTGATTGTCTTTGCATCACTTTTGTTTCCCTTCTCTCTTCTATCACTTCTCCTTTACTTATTAAACAATTCTTATTTTTTTTGTTGATCCCAAATTTTCTTGCTTTTAATCTTCCTTCCCTCTTTGCCCATCCCACTAGAGGTAGCAGGGGGAAACTGTGTAAGCATTTGGTGTGGTACTTAGCTGTCCACTGGGGTTGACCCACAGTAATTAAGAAAATGGTCAAGAACAGGTATTCTGCATCTTGAAGGGGTTTTGTTTGTTTCTTATAGTTTAATCTAATAGCTTCAAAGGAGATTAAGATAAATTATTTTAAAACCCACCACATAATGTGGAACCAGAATACCCAAGAAAACGGCTGTTGAGCCTTAGATCTGCCTAGCAGTTTCTACACGATACCTAAACAGACTTGGTGGTACTTTCACTCTTAGCTACTGGAAAGTATTTGAAGTAAAATTCCAGTATTTTTATACTTCACCTTCTGTTCCCATTTCATTAGCTTCAAGTTATATTTCTCTGTTACCTTTGTACAGGAACTGATTTTTTTGTCTCTTGAGCTCATAGATGTGTCTTTCTTGAAACAGCCCGTCTCATTGCCCATTCCCCCTTGACTGCAGGTAGGTTTTGAGACATGTCCTGTTAGCTCAGTTTGGTTACTCATTGGGAAGTCTCTGCTACTGTCAAGCCCGAACCATGCTTATTATGACTGCAACTACTTCAAAGAGCTCCTGACTCCTTTCTAACAAGTCTGAGGAAAATTCAGCTCTGATGCAGCTTTGCTAGAGTCATTCTGAATTACAGCAGGAACTAAGTGCATTCAGCCTAACTTTTCACGTCTATTACCTTTCTGGCACACTGATGAGCCAGTGATCATGTGTACAATTCTGGCTAACCAGGCTACACAAGATCTGAGTCTTGCATGGCTTTAACTGAGTGTGTCTCTTTCCTTCCTGACTAATGAGGTTTCATGAACAATTTGTATGACCAACTTCTTCTAAGGTGAAAGCTGCTTTTATTCTACTATTTAATTCATGAGAAGTCTCAAGAGTTACTGCTGTGGAGGGCAGGGAAAGTGAGATTTCATGGGCCTTATTTCCTTAGGAAAACAACTTATAATATTAAGTACTGGAAACGCAGAGTTAAACAGAGACAGGAAAGAGGGTGAGTTTAACACTGCATCCTACTTAAACTGTATGACATGCCAGCCACCTAAGATGTATAACCTTTAATTTCTGTCTTTTCCTCCACCCTTCCTCCTTTTTTCAATGATCTCATTTTATAGGATTTGTATGAACTCAAATCAAAGCAAAAATGCTTCCAATTAAAAGCCTCAGTGAAGATTCAAGCTTAAGATACAGGTTTTTTTACTATTTCTAATAACTTTTTGATCCAGTCCTCAAACTCTGTGAATACAATAATCTCCTATGAATGATAAGAATTCTCTATTAATTGTAAGAAGGAAACTTCTGAACTGACAGCAACTCTGTAATTCTTGCTTACTATTCATAAATACCATGAGTTCCAGTATATGGCCACATGATTTCAGAGGCATGATGAATGTAAATGAGGCATTTTTTTCACAAAATATAATACGGAAGTGTATTACCAATCATCACAAAATCATACAACCTCAACTGAAAAGACACACTAGTTTGAGTGAGCTCTGGGTTATCACGGGAAAGGGTCAATGAAGAACAGAGTAATCAGAATTGGTACAGTACTTCTGCTGAAGAATGCAGAGCAGTGTGACACAGGGAATAGAACATAAAGGTGCAGGCAGTGCAAGTTCTGGTCTTATTTTTGCAGATGAGTTCTTGGGTTTCTATTGACAATGACATGCCTGTTTCTCCATAAATTAAACATCTAACACAGAGCTTTTACTATAAAGACATTAATACATTCATTACTGTAAAGTTTTGTAAAACATACTTTCTCAGGACATATCTAGAGCCATCAGACAAGCTTTATAACATGATTCTTCATCGGTCATCAAAGCATGGAAAGATACAACTTTGTGTTACTGTGTTGATGCTAAAATCTTATACCTTGTCTACTCCCCATTCAAACACTATTTCACCTGCTAAAAGGAAATCCTGTAGGACACTCTTTGTTTTTCTGTCGAGATGACAGGCATTTGGTTTTGAGCGAATCTACATGACTCTTCACGTTTTTTAAATACTTTAAAATGTTTACCATGCTCATTTTCAGGTATCTTATCCTCTGTCAAAAGTTTCTACTCGGTACTGTAGTAAATCATATCAAAGCAAATTATTTTTATTGTGAGCACCCTAGCCAGCTGGGGTCCATAATGTACCTGATTGAACTGTGCCCAGCTGGAACTTGGGAGTACCCAGGCTCTAGCAGTAGAAAGTTTTCTGCTGATGCTCATACTATAGTGCCCATGAAATGTAATAGTAACTTGACAAACAAATCTTCCCAGGCCCAGCTGCTGAACTTGGTATGTAAGGTCCTACTGCATACCCTTCCTTGCAGAGACCATCTTTACCATTTACTATAAACTGTCTTAAATGGACTCTAAAGACCCGACATGACAACTGCTGGCCTTTATCATATATGCTTGAGATGACAACTTCCTGGATAGAATACTAAAAGACAATAAGCAGTTGAAGGTCTATATAGAGAGAGTAAGGTCATTTACTGCAACAGTGCCATGGATTCGTAAAGGGGCCAGGGTGGCTACAGGACAGTAATAGCTGCATTTATGTGCCCTAAACCCAGTAATTATATACCCTAGTAAGTGTCCTAACTTAACAGTGCTGAATATTTGTCACTGTCCCTTGACATCACCTGGACTGTATATTCCAATTGAAACAATGCTACTCATTCAATGATTCGGCAGCTCTGTTGAAAATGTTGGTGCAGAAATGCAGTATTAAATAGTGCTCACTTCAGTCAGCCAGCTAAAGAGTTGATAAGCAGGAGATTAAATTAAAAAAATATACCTAATTTGACTAGTGGACCCATTACCATCAAAACAGATAATTCAGCTTTTTAAATGTGGACTTAAATGGTTAAATGGACTTAAAATTTGTGTCAAAAGAGTAAGTAAGAGTAAGTCTGTATATAAGCAAGCCATGTTTTAAAAAAATCAAATAGCACTGTAACTGAAGGCAGTATCCTTATTTTTTTTCAATATGGAAAAATGGGGTCAGATGAGGGAAGCCCAATTGCCATCTGCCAGCAGAATATCTGACTTGTCAGATTTTTGAAAATTGGTCTCAATTAAGATTACCAGTTTTCAAATGCATTGCCTGTCCTCTTGTATTTGTCATCTGAGAAAGGTGTAAAAGACCATTAATAAGTATTTCAGGTTTTCACCATGTTAGACTTATCTTGTTTGAAAAGACCAGCTACAAAAGTATTTTAATTCAGAAAAGCAAAGAGGCAGAATCAGTACCTAAACAGAAGTCTGATCTATACCTAGATTTTCTTGGCTTTGCTGGTTTTGGCTGTGGTTATATTAATTTTCTTCATAGCAGTTTCTATGGGGCTGTGATTTGGATTTGTGACCAAAACAGTGTTGACAACACAGGGATGTTTTAGTTATTGCTGAGGAGTGCTTGCACAGCATCATGGCCTTTTCTGTTGAGGAGGCTGGGGGTGAGCAAAAGGCTGAGAGAGGACACAGCCCGGACAGCTGGTCCCGATTGATCAAAGGGATATCCCATGTCATATGACATCATTCTCAGCAATAAAAGCTGAGTGAGAGATGGAAGAAGGGGGAACGTTCAGAGTTACAGTGTTTGTCTTTCCAAGTATCTGTTATGCTTGATGAAGTCCCGCTTTCCTGGAGATGGCTGAATACCTGCCTGCCCATGTAAGTGATGAATTAATACCTTGTTTTGCTCAGCTTTTGACATTTCAAGTTTACGTCCATCTTCACTATAATAAAAGCCAAACATTTTCATTATTTCACAAAACAGAATTTGCCTTACTGGAAGTAAACAGTGAAGATGCATGTGAGATGGCCTGCAATATGACCACGGCCCAGTGAATGTCATCCTAAATGACCTGTGTCACAGCTGTACTGCTGCTCTCCCATCAGCCCCAGTGTGGAAAGAGGTCAGGTAAGACAGACCAAGGGAACAATTGCATCAGTTTCGTGCAGACTACTTAGCCTTAATGAAAAGGCAAAGAGTAGTTCTTGCTGTCAAGTTCATCTGTCCTGCCGAGGTGTATAATTACAGTCTGGAGTTTCTGACTATGAACCAAGGACAGCAGCTGTTCCCTCCATGCTCTTTGTAAGCACCCAGCAGAGCTGTAAAACGTCCAATCCAAAGCCCAGCTGGGAGCATGCTTTCTCCACCCTATCCCACTGAGGAAAGGTTTGTATGGGTCTCATTACTGGCAGGTCTAGGATAAGGGTAAGATTTCATAATTAGTATAAGCACTGATTATTGGATACTCTGAATGAAGGGATACAAAATAGGAAGCACATCTGTAGCCATGTGCTACAGATGATCCAGCAAGTTTTTGAAGTGTCCCAAATAGGAATGGATCCCATTGAGATACACAGTCATTGTAAGTGTTTTACCCTATCAGAAGCAATCAAGTCTTTCCAGTGGTTTTAGTAACAAACCATGCACAGTACAATTAAGCCCTATCCTTCAGGGAAACATGAGTAAAAAATAACAGAGCAGCTAGCAAAACAAGATTTAGGCTGGTCTGTTGTCCTCAAGAAAAAGAGACTACTTATCTGCTTCCAAACTTCTGGAATAAATTCTAGATCAAGAGGAAATAGTAAGATTTTTATTTCTTAGAATTTGCAGTACTTTTTCCAACCAACATTTCAGACATACTCTATGCAAACTCTATGCAAACTAGGTCATCAGCATATGTATTTTTGCTACTAACACTGACTTCAAATACAGTCTTTGCTATTGTGTGAGTACTTGATAAAAATCCTCTGCTCAGACCAATCTCACTAAAATCTAAGCATTTTTTAGTCTTTCACGAGTCTCACCAGTTAGACACATTAAACAGATTCAATCTTAACGTATTCAATTATAATTTTTATGTTAAGTGTTTGCATTGAAAGCACTATCTCCTCTGTGAGGTAAAGGAAATGTCATGTGCATGAGAAAATATGGATCATAGTATTACATGATTCAGTGCTTGGATTTCTCCTCATGTCAGTAGTGAAAAATCCTATTTACATTTGTTACTTTTGGGGTGCATTTAACTTATATATAAACATCTATCGCGGCATACATTTATGTCCATTTAATTATTAATTTTTCATTCATTATAGATCTTAACACAGTCTATGAAGCTAATATATATCTGAGCAGATTCTTCCAACTGTGCATTTTTGTATACACAGCTGAAGTACAAAAATGCACCTCTGTATACAGATAGCGTGAAGAGCAGCAATTTATACAGTCACTGTTGAAAAAGAATAACCACATCAAAATACAAGGGCCTACCAATTCCAGAATTTGCTTCCTGAGGTTGCCAGAAGGAGACTTGTAACCCTTGGGTAATATCAAATATAAGTTAGGAATTGACAATTTACAATTATTTAAAATTACAAAGATATTTCTTCTCTCTTTCTGTTGGCCTTGACTGTTGGGACTGTAAATACTATTCTTAACTAAATAACATAATAAACTGATATCTTTAAACACCATGTACTCAATTTCTTTATTAAGGCAAGTCCTCTTTACTGTACTGGCATAGCTACAGCTATGGATCTACATCCATACAGATATGATTGTGTGATTGTCATCATTAACTGATTTTTTTCTGGAACCAATGTAAACCTTTGTACACAAGGCTCTCACTTCTCACTATTCTGTTTCACAGAGACAAGTGGTCTGGTTCACTCTTCCTTTTTTTTTTCCTGGTTTGAATTAAATCTGTTCCATAAAAGTTTACAGCTGCTATTTTTTCTCTTCTGTATTCATGTAGCTATAGCTTTTGGTTTTGACCAAGATTCTACTACCATTATATTTGCAGATGTACCAGAAGTCTCCTGGTACTTCTTCCCTCATTCCTTCTTTAATTCCCTTGCATTGATGCTCTAATGGATATACTGCAACTGTTATTTTATTGATATACTGGAGAGGTCTTCTTGCATGTGCTCTTCAACCATCACTTTTCCCTTGAAATAGACTAAGCTGAAACCTTAATAAAATGACAAGCTAGAAGTAGCTACACTTTAATTCAGACAACACAATATTTATATAAGGTTTTTAATTTCTGAAGCATGTCTAGTGCTTATTTAGGCCTTCTTTAATCAACATCTTCTGAACTGCACTTTGAGACCTTTGGTTTGTCCTTGTTAGGCTGAATCTCTTCAGAAAGAACTACAAGTCTACTTCAATATGTTTTCATTTATCAGTCTAAATTCAGATTTTAGGAATCTCTTTTTCTCTTTTCCCCTCATATCAGTGATATAAATAGCATTCCATAGCATCACCGTAACCATTCGAGGAATTTATCCTCCCACATCAACCAGAAGTATGGTTTTAATCAGTATTTCACAGTAGAACACAGAAGAACCTCAAAAGTAAAGCACTGTGATCTTCACAACATTTATCAGTGTTCTGGATATCACCATTATTTGCTTTTGTTTTGGGACCAGTAAGCCAAAACCCATCCATACTATTCTGTCATCTAGATCAACACCTTTGAAGCATCACAGGACTACCGCAACTGCAAGGCACGATGGAAGATATTTTCCAGACAAGGATGCTGGTCCCTAGAGCAAAATGTGTCATGAAATTCCTGAACTCTTGACTTCTCTGAGATATACTGGTGGTGCACATGGACACAAAACAGTACTGTAGTGTTTCCAAAAAATACCTCAAGGTACAAATATTCTCTTTTAAGTGGAAAATAACACTGATAATTCATTTCACAGAAATTTCTTTTACCTACTTCCTTTGAGGAAAGTGATTCTGATACAGAGGTAATTCCAGAAAGATGCAATTCTTATTTTCCATCAGCTTTACTCATCAGCCACCTTCTACTCAGCCTGAGTCATTCTGACCACTGTTATGAAGATCAAGACAGGCACATGATGTTAGTATCAGGTTTTGGTAAACTCCGTGAGACAGGATAATCCTCATAACAACCTGCCTGTTCCATATAGTGAAATCTGACTGTGACATTCCACAGATTTGAACTTGAACAGATGTCTGAACCTCACGATGAGAAAACCTGGTAAGAGAAGAGGCAGACAACTCAGCAGTTCTTGACTTTGGACCTTGTTTTAACCATAGAACCACAGAACCATAGAACATGTGGCCTTTGAAAGTTGTGAAAACTGTATTATATTTTAAATAGATAGTAAAAGAGAAGCTAAAACAGCCTGCAGTTAATAGACTGTCTCCAGGCCCTAGCACTCCAATAGAGGGCAGTCTAAACTGCGCATGAGTTAAGACCCTGTCAAGAAAATAAATTGTAGGGTTTTTTTTAATCCACCTTTGTCATTTAGAAGTTGAAACCACATTCACCATTTTCTGATTTTCCTTCCACCTCACATCGCTCCTTGCATTTATGCAGTATGAAAAGGTGGTGCCATTCAGAGGTAATGCTCTGCTTTGAACAGGGTCTATTAGCAGTGCCCAGGACAGCTCTTACTACCTAATTCACTATTAATTTCTACTGTGGGGTGGGGGTGGGAGTGGTCCTATCTCCCAGCTGTTCAACTGAAATTACCAAATCGTTTCTATTTTTTGTCAACATTTCTCTAGTTATGAAACTTGATATAATGCACTGAATGGTTTAGATTTAATGCTTATCCACAAGTCTTGACACAGATTTAATGGTCATAGACATAAATTGGGAATATGACCTATGGGGCCTGTAGTATCAACCAGTTCTAACAGAGCAGCAGAGCTAATGATGTCAGGAAAAACCGAATTTCACATTGAATGCCTGAGTTAAGAATACAGAGGAAATTAGTCTCTGGTAGACACACCAAGGATAAATTTTGGCATTTCTGTCAGTAGCAGTTAGCTTTTTGGTTTGTAACTACACAGAGATGTCATGTATAATGCCTTGAAGAGATAGTGGAGTTAGAAGTAAGGTTGAATGCAGGAATTTAGCCTACAGAATGCTTCTGGTCCACGTTCTCTCTAGTTTTTTAACAAGCTGAGCAACTAGAAATCCCAAGTGAGCATAGGAGTTTCGCTAGTTTGTGAGAAAAAAACCCTTACAATTTCACACATTTAAAAACATAACAGCAGCAGTCATTTTTACTGTATGAAATCCTCTTTTCAGTTTCCTACCTACCTCCACAAGTCAACATGCCCCAGATTTCCTCTCCCACCTTTCATGAGGTGATTTGTGTACCCATTGCCAGAGCTCATGATTTCACTCATCTGGTCCAAGGTTCCTGAGCTGCTGCTACTGGCAGGGAAGGAAATCATCATTGCTGGTCTCCATTCCACATCTCCCTTCCCAGCATTCTTTACACTGCACAGCACGTTACCATCCGTTTCACCCCCCTCTTTTTTGTGTTATTTCAATGTTTTCTCCCAATAAGCTTTTAATTTCTTTTTCCTTCTTCTCGGTACATCTTTGCTTCCTTTAAAGGACATGTTTTTGTCTTTCTAAGTCTCCCCATTTCTCCTGCTTTTACCTGACTAACCACTCATTATTATTTAGTAGACTACTGTTGGAATCCCCTTTGCAGCACGGAAGCTGCCTCATTCTTCATGACTGCTCCATAAAAATAAGTTTGCCACAGCTTATGCCTGTTCTCTCTCATGATCCAGTTCTCAAAGTCAGAAGGAACATTTCTTCTAATGTTTAAAAGGGTGGTGGATTGCAGTCTTACCTTTTTCTATTTCAAATTCTAAATGCTCACTCTAACTTTTTTAAAGTCTTTAATTTAATCCCTGGTAACAATAAAGATGACTATCATTAAACAGCATTCTAAAAAAATATGACTGACATTAAAAGTAAAACTAAATTTAAAATCAGCCTTATTTCCTACCAGCTATAATGTTACGCAATTTATACAGATTTTAAACTTTATCTCAAACATGTACCAGATGCACTCAAAAATACAACTGTTTTCTGTTTAAAAATACATATTTTTAAAATGCATCTACTTACCTTAACACATTATAGAGCAATACTGGAATGTGTGTTACCAATAAATGGACAAGGTTGATTATATTTTCAGTAATCACAATTATTTTTAGGCAATATTAAATTATTTTATTCCATAATTGGGGATTAGCCATATGCCAGGTTTTCTTCTTATAAAACTTTGTGACAAAAATGGAACTACATTCACTTTTTAATGGCTGGAATCTCTGTCTCTGGTAATCTGTTCTGGTTTAGTAGCAAAAATTGGACACCAGTAAAAAAAGGTCATAAATTTAATTCATTACTTGTGACATGCATTGTAACAAGAACCAGAAATGGCAATTATAATTTGTACAAAAATATTGTGGACTCAATCTTGTGACTATTTTACACAGATGAAATACAGCGTAAGGCTCCAATCTGCAATTACCTACAAATCAACTTTAATGTGACTACTAAAGGGAAACACTTATGGCAGTAAATTAAGCATCTGTACTTTTGCCAAAACTTGAAAAAGCCAGTAATAAGGGTTAAAACACAGTAAAGGTAATTGATCTGCAATGATTTCTATTTCTGTTTTCAAGTCTTGTACCAATTACAAGACGATAGCCCTTATTTAGCATCTATTAGTCCTATTGATTTCAGTGGAAGTTAGACATGTCAAGCCGTTCCAGCACTGAACCACAAGACCTTTGCTGCTGAGTATCTGGATTCAACTCTGCATGAATACATATCCGTGCAAAGAAACTTACTCTTCTCAATCCCCTTATCATCTCAAACCCTATTACAGGTCAAGACTTGCGTAGTTTAACAGGAGATGTGCATAACTAAGATTAATCATTCTAACCTGATCTTTCAAATGTGAAACATCCCAAGTCTCTATAAAACTAAGACATAATCCAAATGAGTCACAAGTTTCCAAAAGACTAATATTGACAATAAGTATTTCAAAAGCAAGTGCTCTAGGCCTAAGTGAGGTATACAGTATATACTGGGGTAATCTGTACCATTTTTCATTTGAAAATCAGTTGCTCATAATAACCTTGGAGGATCAGGGTGGAAAAAATTTTATGTCATTATATCTACCTGTCCTAAATTTATGTGCTTCAAGGACCTTTTAGCACAGTGGGCTAACTTTAACAGACATAAAACTTCACTCATAGATACTCAATGTCTCTTATAAATAAACAACAGGTAGACAACAAGCATTCAAGTAAGAGAGAATAAAATAGTTTACTATTTTTCTCACTTTTTTGTCCTTTCTTTCCTTATCTAACCTGCTCATGTCTTAAGGAGACTAGCATCTCTCAGGTCCAAGAACAGCGGTGAATTCTAAAACCATAAGTTTTGAAAATTATTTTTGAAAGAGAGCTTGCAAGTATGTCTTTCAGAAAAGACAAAATCAGTGAGTGTAAGTGCTTTTCTCTGACTAGGTATTTATACCTAGTATGCTTACCACCATGACATTAAAGGATAGAACATAAAATGCTCCACTCAGTAAAATCAGATAATCCATATCAGATAGATATATGCTTTTTAAATTATTCCTATTGGTTAGATCTCAATTTTCACTTGGTAATTAAACAGTTAACAACACCAGAGCAAGATCTAAAGAGAAGACACAGCACAGCAAAGGTAAAGGCTGTTAGGCTACATCTTTGAACTCTCTTAAGGACTTTGCAATACTGGCATCACTCCAGAGCTTAATTTGATACATTCTGAAAGCCTAATCATCTTCTGCAGGGAAGAAACCTCTGACCATCACACTGTTAAATTGTAGTGCTCTTATTCTGCCTTTTTGTGTCTGATGCTTTTTTTTTTTTTTTGAGAGATATGTGGATTATTTGGTTCAGAAAAGCAGATTCTTTGGGGTCTTTGCACTCATTTCATGCAGGCCATTTCCTTTAATATTACCACCAATAAAACCATAGTTTGCATTTTTGCTGTTTGTAACATTTATATTAAATACCTCATAATATATATTATTAAATATTGTGAATATGCCAATAATAAGTTGAGCACTAAACAAAAATACAAATAGCCCAGCATGTCTGTCAGTAAGTAGTTCTGAAAAATGTGTCCCTACGATTGTGTCCCTAAGACATAAGTTAGTGCAGTTTTACTCTGTGGATCAGAGTTTATTTAACATGGTCTATTATATAGGTGTCAGTTATAAAAACATGAATTACACAAACTTTCACTGCTGAAAATGTGCGAAGTGAAATTAAGTTGCTTTAGGAAGACCTTTTTAATTAATGTTTAGTGACGAAGAATACCTGGAGTGTACTTTTAGTAGCCCACTAATGCAAGGCATAATGACAAAAATATTTTTAAGATTATGTTCTCCTTGTGACAGTAAAATGCTGATATTGTCTACTGCTTTGGAAGCATGAGTTTCCTTCCATAATGTTTTAAGCAGCAGTATGCAACAGAGACACACACGACAGAACAGAAGGTGCTACTGCCCTTTCTACATTGTTTTGGTGCCACTGGGAAAGCACATTCCTTTGTTCTCACTGACTACAGAAATAAACATATGTATTGGTATATAACTCAGAAGCTAAATTTAAAAAGAAATCTTAATTTGGGCAACAATACAGACTTCCCCTCATCTTATCTTGAATCACACAGAAGTATGTAACTGGACTTTCATCATGAAATAAAGTACACACATATAATCAATCCCAGGTTCAGGCCAGGAGCATTTTTTTTCTTTTTCTTTATTACAAAATCCCTCAACATTATGATGTCAAAGGTCAGCTTTAAAATGTAGGTTTCCTACAATGCATTTATCAATATACTTTACAGAAAAGCAGATCTCAATTCTCAAGTCCTAGTGTGGAAAACATATTAGTCTTTTACCATAAAAACTTTCAAAGCTTGTTAAGAAAAAAAGCAGTGTGTATTTCTCAAACATCCTGACCAATGTGAAAAACGTGTGTGGTAGAAGAGATGCCTGGGCATCTCAGCACAAGGGAAGAATGCACCCGCTGCTTTATAACTTTTTGGCTTCCCTTTCAATTAATTTCAGAGAATGCTTGTGTGGAGGCAGACTAGATAGTTACCTTCTGTACTAGTGTTTTGGTGAAGCTTTTTTTTCATGGTGCAAGTGTTTTTCACAAGTTTGAGCTAAGATCAAAAAGTTAAGGTACAAAGTTTTTAGTAATTTTGCCATAGCCCAGTTACATGAATTGTTCTTGTTTCTGACTCACATCTCCATCTAGGAGACCTCCTTGGCTAAATCAGCATGAAGACAGCTTCCCAGACAGGAATATTTCACATGTGTCTATGTTTCAGGCTTTTTTAGGGCATCTGAGGACTAGGAATGAGGTAATACCAGCAGTGGTATCTGTCCTTCAAGCTCTCTTGTGTCCTTTAGAAAGGTCTTTGTAGCACTTGGTGCATGTCCCCCTTGAATTTTGCACATCCAAAGTTCTGAATCACTAGTGAACCCCACATAAAGAGACTTGACTGCTCCTCTCCTTCAGCTGCCTATGACTTTTTCTGTGTGACAATTAGATATTTGTGTTGTGAAGGGAAGAATAGGCAGAGGCCTCACTGAAGCCTAGGTAGGCACAGATTTACCATCATCAAAGCTAGGATCACTGTCTCTGAGCAGCACTGGTCATTCACAGTCGGAATTATGTGTTCACGATGTCCTTTAAATTAGTCATTAATGGAATATGAAAGACCAACTTCCTGGCTCTACATCAAATTTAGTAGTGACACTTAAGAGTGGCACACCTACCTCTAGACCCTGTCCCAGCAGAGATCAAGGTTATCCTAACCTCCGGAAGATGGCCTGTGGAGCCAATGCACTGGGTGGCTGAAATCCAGCAACGGTGACAGGATAAGGCCTGCCAGTTGTCCCCACAAGACTGGCTCAACACCAGTCTCCCACAGCATTCTCCTGGAGAAGCTGGCTTGGACAGGTACACTCTTTGCTGGGTTCAGAACAGGATGGATGGATGGCTGTGCCCAGAGAACAGTGGGGAATGGTGACACGTCCAGTTGGTGGCCAGTCACTAGTGGTGTCTCCGAGGGATCAGTGTTGGGCCCTGTCCTGTTTAATATCTTTACTGATGATTGGGATGAGCAGATTTAGTCTACCATTAGCAAATTCACAGACACAAAATTGGGTTGGAGTGTTGATCTGATGGAAGGTAGTAAAGCTCTGCTGAGTGATCTGGACAGGCTGCATTGATGGGCCGAGACCAAAGGTATGAGGTTTAACAAAACCAAATGCCAGGTCCTGCACTTGGATCACGTCAACCCCCGCATCGCTACAGGCTGGGGGCAGAGCGGCTGGAAAGTGACAAAAGGGCCTGGATGTGCTGGTCGACAGAAGCTGAACATGAGCCAAAGTGTGCTCAGGTGGCCAAGAAGGCCAGTGGCTGGCCTATATTAGCAATAGTGTGGCCAGCAGGACCAGGGCAGTGATTGACCCCCCCCTGCACTCAGCACTGCTGAGGCCACACCTCGAGATCTTTGTCCAGTTTTGAGCAAATCCAGAGAAGGGTGATGAAGACAGTGAAGGGTCTGGAACAAAAGCTGAGGGAACTAGGATTGTTTAGCCTGGAGAAAAGAAGGCCCAGGGATGACCTTAGCACTTGGTACAACTACCTGAAAGGAGGTTGTAGCCAGGTGGGGGTTGGTCTCTTCTCCCAAGCAACCAGCAACAGAACAAGAGGACACAGCCGTTAGCTGCACTGCGGGGGAAGTTTAGGTTGGAGATTAGGAAGAAACTCTTCACAGAAAGGGTGATTAGATATTGGAATAGGCTGCCCAGAGAGGTGGTAGAGTCACTGTCCCTGGAAGCGTTTAACGTAAGAGTGAATGTGGCACTAAGTGGCATGGTCTAGTTGGCATGGTGGTGTTCAGAGACAAGTTGGACTCAGTCTCAGAGGTCCGTTCCAACCAAATTGATTCCATGATTCTGTGAACACCAGAACCCATCCAATTTACACTCTGTGTGTGCATTTACTCTCTGCCTCACTGTAGTCTTTGGAAGGCCCTCACCTATTTATTGACAAGTTTGAGTACAACTTCAATGGACGTAGTCTCAGAAACAAAAGTAATGCAAACCTAAACTATAAGTACATCGGGGAGGTCATTCCTCTACATCCACACCTGGTATCACAATTCCTAATTTACCTACTTAAAAGCTGAAAGGAAAACGTCTCTCACCATTCCTTCTTAATTTCTCCTCCACTTCTCCCAACAATTTTATCCCACTTTTCTCCACTAACTGTCCTCCAAGATTAATAAACTTTTCCAGGCTGTACCACAAAAGGCAGGACAAGATCATATAACCCATGCTGAATTTCCTTCATACATTAATAAGATACAACATTGAACACTTAAACCTGTTCTTCTGTCCTGTACTGTCTCTCCTATCTGTCTGCAAGGGTTAGGACACACCTTACAGTGGAAATGGACAGATTCTCATCCCATGCAACTGCTAAAAAAGTAAGTTTTATAAAACACAATTTAACTGTACCCTGGGCTCCTCTGCATGGAGGCTTATGCCATCTCCACCATCTATATTCACACACATCTTTCCTTACCCATCTGTTCCTGTTTGGCCTTCCTCCAGTAGTCATGCTAAAAGTATGGCTCCGAACCTGTGAAAGAAGTGAGTAGGCACCACTGCTGTGCTCACCACCTAGCATGGAGCAAGAGACAGTTGCCCCAAGCACTCGCCAACTCTGAGTGCCTCACTGGAAGATGTCACCCAGCCACACTCCAGCATTTCTCCTCCCTCCACATGCTCCCCGGCTCTGATGCCAGATGCCTCTGCTCTATCTTGCAAACACACTCTTGGTCCAATCACTCTTTCAGTGTCATCTAAGGATGCTCTTTTACATATCAGAAGCTAAGAGCTTGACCCAGAATGAGGGTATACAGTGATGGCATTTGTCTTCTGGGCTGAGAGAAGGAAAGGATAAATTTAAAACTAAAATGTCATTATATCCAGAAAATAGCCCTGCTGGTTTTGTTTTAAAATGTTTTTAAGAAAACAAACATTATTCACTGCCAGATACAAACAGGGATAGTGTTAACAAGTATTAATATTTTAAAACATATAATTATATAATAATTTCTTATTCAAGGGCTCTTGGGCAAATGCAACAATGTGGGATTGCGGAAAGGCTTGTTTGTGGAGTATATCCCATCTTTGTCCCAATTTTGTCTTGTGTAATCAACACCTAAAAACTGTATGCCTTTTATTTCTTTTCCTGGTATAGCCTTGCCCCCAGCTCCTGAAACTGAAAAAACCCAAGAAGACTCACTAATGTTCTGCTGTTTCTCATTGTCCAAGTTGTGTTGCTTCTCATTGTCTGACATTTTAAAGTCTTTCCCAGTAGTGCTGGAGTAGGGTCTTGGAACAAATACAAATGCCCTGTGTCATCCAGGGCAGCTGGAGAAAAAAACAAGCTTAAAATCTAGCTGGGATCTAGTGGGCGTCTAGTAAGTGATGGTGGACTTGGGCTGGGAGGAGCACGTGGTCTGGTGTCTAGGCAGACTGCACTGGAAGTGGGCGATGGGAACCCAGGACCACCAGCAGTGTCTTACTGCAGGCCTAGGACTGCAGTTTATCTGACACTGGAGGGAGGCACCTGACTGCTCCTGGACGGTGTCCCTAGCCAAGCTGGTGGTATGGTACCTGTACTAGAAGTTCTCTGTTACTGCACATAGCAAGAGAACCTTCTGCCTTTCAATCTTCCAGCAAAGTGTATGGTTATCCAGTGAAAGCCTCTTCCAGCATGGCATTTTGCCACCTACATGCTAAATGACAGCCTCTTGGAGACGTCCTGGAATGCTGAACACTTCCCTGTCCCAACCAAAAGTTGCCCTTCCTGACCTCGTGTGTTTCCATTAATTTCCTGACCCCAAATTAGTTGCTTCCCAACTGCCAGCCCTACTGGGCCATACAAACAAGTTATTTCATATAGGAAGTTTTTTTAGCATGAGTTTGACAAAGTTGTGGTACTGACAGTTCTCCAACCACAGAAGAACCCTATGTCTTCCAGGCACCACATGCTCCAGGTTACCAGCTGTTGCAGTTGCAGACCTGACACTGCAATACCACATCACTGTAAAGGACAGACATGAAGTTTCCACCTAGACCATGGGATTTTTGAAGAACACCAAGTGTCATATGACAACACAGTAGCACATGTCATGCCAAGTGGTCTTCCGCTGGTAACCTTAAAGGCCTTTTAAATTAAGTCCATTGAAAGATAAAGAAGGGTACAGAGGAGTTGGTGCCCAATATTTTGTGGAAAATTAATAATAAAGTCAGAAAGTGTAAGAGGAAAACACAAATAACAAGACAGTGAGGAATTCTTGAAAAATGCTCTGTCTGGAGGGGGTATGTACAACTCTATTATGTCCTTAGTCTTCCACAAAGACAGATATGGGCAAGGATTGAAAAATCTTTGGCTGGGACTATGAATCAGAAAACATTTTACCTTTGTTTAATTATATAATCCAAAACCAAAATAATTTGAGGTAAGAAACCAAATCTACATCTGAATACCCATAGAATTTTGGTTAGCTCATCACTGAATCTGATTCACACATGATAAAGTCTTCAAAAAGTACACAATGTAAAATCCTAAACTTGAGATTTTGTATGTGAAACAGGAATTTCAGGAAGGCAAAGTAAGAGACTTCATAGAAATGAAGCTAGCAAGAAACCAAGTAGGACCTGATCACCTGGGAAATGCAAATTCCTGCACACAGACATTAGAAAAGCCAGGGAGCTGACTGTCTGGAAAGCAGCTTTGCAGAGAAGAACTCAAGGCTCCTGGTGGACAAGTTAAACGTAAGTCAGCAATGCACACTTGTGACAAAAAAGGCCAACAACATTGCCAGGAGGTTATCAGAGGTGATCCCTCTCCTCTACACAACACTGATGAGGCCACAGCTGGAGTGCTGTATCCAATTCTGGGCTCCTGAGTACAAGAGAGACATGGACATACTAAAGTAAGTCCTGCAAAAGTCCACAAAGATGAAGGGACTGAAACATCTTTTGTACAAAGAGACGCTGAGAGCTGGGATTGTTTAGCCTGGAAAACAGGGTTTAGAGGAATCTTACCAGTGTGTATAAATTATTATGTATATGAAATGTTGTGCCTGATTGGGACATGCAGTGAAGAGGGAGCCACACTCTTTTCAGCAATATCCAGTAACAGGAAAAGAGGTAATAGGAACAAGTAACAGGCAGAATACAGAAAATTCCACTTAAACATTAGAATTGTTGGGGCTTTGTTTACTGTGATCAAACACTGGAAGAGGTTGGCAATAGAGCTGTGCAGTCTCCATCTGTGGAGACATTCAAAGTCCAGCTGAACACAACTTTGAGACACCTTGGCCTGAGAAATCTGTTCTAACTTAACCTGCTTTGAGAAGGTAGATGAGACTATACCTCCGGAAGTCCCTTCCAGCCATAACCTGTAATTCTGTAATTCTAGATGTGAAGATAGAAAGTCTTCAGGCAAATGACCATTTTGGAGATAGTAGATATGTTCTGAACATGATTTTAGGCTTCGAAATTGTCAGGAGGGTTTGAGGGTGGAGGTTAACCATACTTACTATTTTTATTTATTAGAATATATAATAGTATATATTAGAAATATATTCCAATAAAACTCAATATATTCTTAAACAAAAGACTGGGTTATCTGAAAATATAACTTGGTTGGTAGTTTAGAGATTTGAGCAAAAAATCTCAGATTAGAATTGCAAAAATTCAAGTCTAAGCTGATGATGTATCAGTTAATCAAAACAATATTATGTAACAGTGATAATGAGTATTCAGACATGTAAGATTTAGAAGGTAACATGTAGATTCAGAAGACAACAAGAAACTTGCAGCCAGTGCCATATAATTATTCTTGCCTGGAAAGAAAAGTTCTGAAGTAAAAACGTTAATCTCTACCATCCAACTACTCAGTTTTCTAACACTTTCTGACATTTCCTCGTGTTGTCTTTTGTACATTATTGCTTCCTGTTGACATATGTAAAGCTTTCTAATTGAACACCTCTGATTGCTTCTTGAGTCTTTCATTTGTGGTGGTGCCTGAGCAAACCCTTGACAAAGATTAGGTAGCAGGTGTACTGTGTAATTGCTGCTTGCAATGCAGACCTCGAATGTCTGCCAGTTTGCTTGCACTTCACCACCCATGTGCTTTTTACCTGCTATACAGTAAGTACTTACACAGTCCTAGTTCTTTACTGTAAGGACTGCCTTTCTAGCTGTATTTGTCTACCCTAGCTGATGGCAGGCACTGACCTCTTTGCCCATAGACAAGAATAAAATGCCACTAAAATTTTACTGACAGTAAAGTTAACAAAAATTAAACTATTTACTAAACAGTCAGATGTAACTAATTTAGTATTACTTAACCATTATCTCCTCTAGGGATGCTCAGTTCAGGGATTATTTACAGAGAAGAGAATGGTAACTTTTATCTAAGAAGGGCTCACTGAAATACATTCATGTGGCTCCTGAGAACCTACTGAAAATAAAGGCTTTTTAGTTTCATACTAACAATTTACATATTAATCCTAAATTGTTCATCCATTATGCAAAGTACACGAGTACCTGCCCTGTCCCTCACACCCAAGCATTTCTTGGTATGGTAATTCAGACTGTACTGGCAAAACTGAGCTTGCTGATATTAAAGAAGTTTTCCAACAGGCCTGAAATTCATTGATGCAATTATCTCTTCATCTGAAATCTAAAATTATTACGTTCAAGAGAGTATTGAACACTCTTGTGGAGGCAGAAGATTTAATGTAACTGGCCACAGTTCACAGCCAGGATACATTCACACCATCTCTTCCTTTTGTTACCTTTAGTAACTAACATTCACAGTTGGGAATATGAGCCTCATTCAACTCTCTGGTCACCTAACACAACATTTTTGGTTTCACTGGTTGCATAACACATTGTGGTGAACAATAAGCTCACCTGATGCAAACCAGTGGAACCTGTTTAAACTGTGACCTTTAGCGTAGCTGAAGCAATTCAGAGGCATTGCGCTTTTGTCCCTGCCATTACAGTGAACAGTGCATTACGCATACTTTGGTTTCTTTGTTTAATAAAAGGCAAGCCTTCTGCAGCGTCAGGAAAGTCAATGAATGTTTCGTGTAAAATCCACAGGAGGATATAGTCCTGAAGCGTTGTGCTGCTGTTAACTATATGTTTTCTTTTTCTTCACAAGATTGTGCTTACAAACAGTAGTTAAATACTACTATTGCTATAATTGAGACATCTGTTGAAACAGTAAAAACAAAAAGCACCACAGTAAAAAGGAATTTTAAAAAACTATTCTAGTCAATGCTATAAGGACAAACAAGAGGTTTTACAAAGAGATAAGGATCAGGAGATTTTGAGGGAGACTGTAGTCTCTTGGTGTGATGGATGGAGGCGAGTTGCTGACAGATGAGGCACAGAGTGCTGCAAAGCTAAAAGATTTCTTTGTCTCAAGTATGTTCACTAGGGAGAAAGAGGGAAACATGCCAGAATCAGAGAGAAGTTTCCTGGAGGCAGAAAATGAAAAATTAATGAAATGAAGAGTGACACCAGAATAAGTAAAAAGGAATCAGCCAGTGAAAAAGAATATACAATTATAGTATTGGATGGCCTGTATCCCAGCATTCAGAAAGATACTGTACGTGTACATTTTGATTAAGTTGGGAAATAAATTTATTACCATCAATAGAAAAGGCAGATGACTTAGAACACTTACCAGAGTTCATTAGGGGCTGAGGGATGGCTTAAAGGAGATTTACAGGCAAAAGACTTTAGAACAGTTGTGGATTAGGGTACAAAGAGCAGGCAGTTCTGAAATAAGCCGGACCCTGAGCCCTGGCTACAGAAGCCAGTATTTTCACACTGCATATCTAAATGAAGCTATAACTTTGTAGATTAAGCTTGTGTATATAGACATGTGATAAGAATCTAACACTTAGAATTAAGAGAGGGTTTACATAAACTATCAAAAAATTATTACCTGTGTCTTTAAAATCTTTACATAGAAAGGTATTGTATGCACCTATATGCATGCATTGCTTGGTAATATTCTGAAGTGTAACTGCAATTCAGTTGAATTCAGGATTCACCGAGCACAAACTGAAGACAATATATATCTAAGAGTATGGACATTTGCACCAGACTCAGAATCTGACAAAGAAATACAGAAACACCCATATTAAACTGTGTGACTTAAATTAGTGAAAACAGGAGGCCTGAGCTGAAAATTTACATAAATTTTAAATTTTTTAACATAAATTTTACATTTTAAATTTACGCTGGACATAAGACTTAAGTCATTATGTTGACCTCTGAACAAGTTACAAAAAAACATGCAGTTATCTAAAGAAAAAAGATCATTAATGACATAAAGATCAGGAAGAAGAAAATTGAGATCAGGGATCACAGCATTTTGCACTGCATTACAAGCAAGATTTTAAAATAAAAACAAATTTCTAGAAATATGAAATGCTATGTGAAAAAGTTTGCCATAAAAAAAGAAAACAGACACTCAGCCAAACAGAGTTGAGCAGTTCCAAAGGTAATATTCAGGCTCTGTTAAACCTCGTAGCTTAATGTGCAGATTTTACAGCACCAACTAGATGCCAGAGTGAGACATGGAACCTCCTCATGCTAACCATGATACAAACCTGTAAGCACTTGCTGAACAAAACAATTTTTTACTGAATTCAATTAAGCAATTTCTGTAAATTTGTATTCACTACTAAATACAAATGATTAAAAATTCAGAGTAGCACTTCCCTTCTCAAAAGGCAGAGTTGATTTCACATCAGTGTGTAACTCAATACTAGCTACTTGTGAAGTGAAATGAAAACACAAGTTGAGATAGTGACAGAAGAATAGGAATAAAAGGAGATAAAATACTCTCAGATAGGAATAGGATTATGAAAATCAATCATGTGCAATTTATTGGTGTTCATTATTTCAAAATTGGTGAGGTTTTTTTAAAATCAACTGAGGCAATAAAGTAGTAGTGATATTCTCAATTTCTACAGACTGAAACTGATAACATTAAAATAGAAATTATGGAAGATAGAATTAAAATAATCAATAAGAGTTTGCATATTGCTACACTGTGCAAATGCTCTGTTGACTGCAACTACAATGCAAACTAATTCATGAATATTTACTAAGTCTGAATTTTTCCTTGTTGGAAAAGTCCTTCTCAGAAGTGAAACAAACTTCTTCCCTGCAGTATCTCATTCTGAATCCCCATCACCTGTTGTTCATCACCATGACTGATATCCGTTTTACGTCCATGTCATCATCACACAAAAGTGCACAATATCTTTGTGCTTTTGAGATATAGAGGAATGTTACTTTTCTTATGTTAGCATGTATTTACTTCAGTGACTATGGCCAGAGGCAGAGGCCCTACACTAGAAGCAGAACTTTGAAGGATTGTGAGAGTCTTTATAAGGAGCTGGCATCACAGTGCGTATTTGGCCCTGGAGAGGGTTCACTCTCTCCTATCAAGGTGCAGCCACACTGCTTGTAGAGTTCCTTTGTGCCAGAAATGCTCAGTGTAACAGCAGAGTCAAAGTGTAAGATGAGAATGTGTGGCACTCAGCCCTGCCTTTAAATTCACCAGGCAATCCCTCATATTCGACAGAGACAGCCAAGAGAGAAGCTGGTAGTAACCGCTAAAACATGCCAGCTGTTTATTTGGCTTTCTTCCCTCACACTAAACAGCACAGACTGAAACAAAGGATTAGGAATGCTCAAGATTTCATATTGCTAGAAATACCACCACCAGAAGGAGATATCCTGCGTTATAAATTGTTTTAAGTATGACATTTTATTTTTTTTCTACGTATTTCAACTAGAGAGAAGTCAAATCTATTAAATAAAATTAATGGAAATAAATTAACATATCTGGCATTTTTCAGCAGAAAGAGAAAGCTTTTACAGTCTGATTCTGAGCCATCACAATATCACTCTGTGCTACACGACACTTGAGTTTCTTGATACTTGTTTTCAAGATGCAATTCAGCAGGGCATTACACAGTCTCATTGAGGCTCCCCTTCCCACAAAAGGCTGGACCAGATGATCTTTTAAAGGTCCTTTCTAGCCTGGGCAGTTCCGTGATAACTGGAATATTATTTTTCCCATTGCTTTCCAACTGGGTTATCTTAGTACTTTTTTTGCTTCTTAACAAATTTAAAAGCAGTACACTGGATTTATACGATAGCGATCAGTGCAGACTGAATTTCTTCATTAAGTAGTGGGGAGGGTATAATCTTGTGCATTGGACTGATCATGCAACTCGCTGCTGCTTTAGGCAGGCAGTTAAGGTAATTGCCCATCATAGATGCGCTTACTCTGATTGCATGCTAGAAAGAGAAGGCAACTGATTTCCCATTCCCTCATTCACTGATATTAGCTTTATGTTGCTACCACCAGAGCTACACGTAATGTACAACTCTTTACAACTTTGTTTACATGGCATAAAATATCATTTGGTTACAACAGAAATCTTATCCAAGTTTTAAATGTTCATTGAGAACCAAAACAAGCCAAAAAACTAAACCCCATTTCCTCATAAACTAATAGTGCTGGAAGTCAATTTAAGGAACAGAACAGGCAGGTTACGAACTATTTAAAAGGCATGCTTTAATCCCTATGTAGTTCTTAGTGCGCTAAACGAGAAAAATGTACAGATCTTAATAGAAACAATTATAAGCAGAAGCTTTTGCTTTCTAATCGAACTCGAGATACCACTAGAACACAACTTTTCTTTTTCATGTTGCAATTAAAGGTACTCCTTAAGCATTTATGTATGTGCATGAGAGACAGTGATCTGGACACCTGCGTCTGTGCAATCAGAACACTGAAAGAAATATGGCTGTGATTTTTAGCCTTTTAATGGGTGTGAATATACATACAAAAGGTAAAGTAGCAAGTAATCACTCCACTAGTCTCTATTCACAGAATAGATAAAGCAAAGACAATATAAAAACATGTTTTCTCACCTAACCTTTAATCATATAACCTCTAAATTATATTGCCACTGCTTTCAATTCTCAGTCTGGTACTGACAAAAGCACTGCACATTATAACCACTGATATTCCATAAAAATGGTTCCTCCAAGTAAAAAAAAGTAGTAGCAGCTTTAAAAATGTTGAAGAGAATGTTTTATAATCTACTGCTGGCAATAAAGCCAAGCATTCAACAGCCTACTACACCAAATATCTCACCTCTCAGTTTTTGGACACTGCTAGAATTCACTGACCAAATGAAGATATCTGTAATGCAGAACATTCTAAGCTCATCACCCTAAATGCTGCTGACATATATTTGATGATTCTATGATTCTAAACAAATCTTCAACCTGAGTACATTCTATTAACCCAGAGAATATAGACAATGAAGCATTTACAATGCAGTAGATCGTACTGATTTGATTATATCTTGCTCTTATGTCACAAATGCATGGTTTTACCTCATATCCAAGCAAATCTGAACACGCTACAGACACAATACAATTTTCTGGGAGATAAATACTTTGGTGTACAGCTGGACCATCTTACCAGTAGTGTACAAGTGAAAACTAGGAAGGAAGACATTTGTTTGTAAGATGCGGCCTGTTAATACAACAGCAGAGATTAAGTAAGTAAGAAGGTCTAAGTATAGCAAGGAATTGGTTCTATTCCTATGCCTTCAAACTTGAACTTGGGTATTTTTGCTAGTGACAAGATTCCTTTAGTTCAAATGATTGCTTACCAGGGCCAAAATTACTGTTTGTACAGAGCCAATGCAGAAATGTACCATTCTCCTATTGTTTCTACTACTTTGTGCGTACAACTTGGCAGAATGCTGTTCAGACCCAAACTTAGAAGCTTTTTAGTCACCTTGCATCAACATAAAACCTGTTCTTTTCACAAATAGCAATAAAAAGGTTTTCCAGCCTTTATCCTGGACACATGGGTTTTGAGTATTGGGTACTGAGTGACAGCACTAGAGAATGAATCCAGGTTTGCTCAGAAAGATTACCATAGGCAACATAAGGAATTCCTTCCAAAATTATGTCAGCAATCATGCTAATTTCTTGTAGAATACCCTACTGATTTGAGAAAGTAATTCAGCTTCAACTTACCTTAATCATTGTTAAAGACAACACAATTTCCTGATTTCATACAGGAAATCAAATACAGAAATTAAGTGAGTGTATATGTGGTCTCATAGGACCTTATCCACCATTTCACATAAGCTTCCTAAAACAAAAAAAAAAAAAGCCCCAACCTAAGTTAGTTTTAACCCTGACCTGGTCTGGTTTTCTACGGAAAAAAAAACAAAACCCAACACAAAAAAACCATTTAAAAACTGAGGAGCAAGGTCTCAAAATTAAATTTACAAAAGCCATCATAAAACATCATAAAATGCTACAATGTAACCACCTGAAATGCTTCTATGTTTATGCATGCAACATGAGGCACAAACAAGAGGAGATCAAGGCTTTGGCCTAGTCACAGATATTCGACATCACTGGCGTAAGTGAAAACTGGTGGGATGAGTCCTGTGACCGGAGTGCCCTGTTGGACAGTTCCAGGCTCTTCAGGAGGATAGGCAAGGTAGAAGAGGCAGAGAGGTGGCACTGTACGTGATAGAAGGGTTAGAATGTATGGAGCTCAAAGTCGGGAATGGCACAGTTGAGAGCCTCTGGGTAAGAATCAAGGGGCAAACAAATAATGTGGATGTCATTGTGGGAGTCTGCTATAGACTTCCCAGCCAGGGATGCTTCCAAGCCAAATGCCCTTGTCCTTCTGGGGGACTTTCAACTTGCCAGAAATTAGCAGGGTGCATCACACAGCTGGTACCACACGGGTCAGAAGATTCCTAAAACACCTGGATGACAACTTTATGGAACAGGCCCTAAAGAAGGCAACTCAGAAAGATGCCCTCCTTGATCTGCCGCTTGTCAACAGAGAGGATCTCATGAGCAAAGTGGAGATTGGCAGCCTCTTGGCCACAGCGACCATGAAGCGATTGAGTTTAAAATCTCTGTTGACAGGAGGAAAAGTGCCAGCAAATCTTCAGTTCTGGACAAGAGGAGAGCCAACTTCTGGCTGCTCAGGGAACTCATGACTAAAGTCCGCTGGGAAAATGCTTTTGCTGGGATCCATTGGTGCTGGTCACTTTTTAAACATCACCTCCGAAGGGCACAGGAACAGGCAATTCCCAAATGTCATAAGTCAAGCAGATGAGACAGAAGGCTGGCTTGGCTGAAAAGGATTCTTCTCTTGGAAGTAAGGCAGAAAAAGAAGGTAGATGCCCAGTGGAAGCAAGATCAGGGGACATGGGAGGAATACAGAGCTGCTGCTTGCCACTGGAGGGAGAAAATTCATGTAGCCAAAGCTCAGCTGCCATTCGAGGTGACAGAACTGTGGGGGACAATGAAAGATTTTTTTTCAAATATATTGATGGCAATAAGCAGTGTAAAAATAACACTAGTTCAGTACAGGATGTGGATGGTCACCTCACAAACAGGGATATGGACAAGGCAGAGGTGTTAAACACATTCTTTGTCTCTGTCTTCAACACGGATGACAGACCAAGGGGGTCTCAGTGCCCTGAGCTGTACGACCATGACTGCAAGAATGGTAACTCCCAGTTGACCCTGAAAATGCGTGGGATCTGTTGTTCTAGCTGGATCCCTACAAATCTATGGGATCTGATAATATTCATCCAAGAATTCTCAAAGAGCTAGCTGATGTCCTTGTAAAACCTCTCTTGATGATTTTTTGAGTGGTCTTGGGAATTCAGAGAGGTCCCAGCTGACTTAAAGCTGGCAAACATTGTCCCAATTTTTAAGAAGGGAAAGAATAAGGACCCTGGAAACTACAGACCTGTCAGTCTCACTTCAGTGCCTGGTAAAATTATGGGGATGATTACTCTGGGAGGTATTGAAAAACACCTGAAAGACTGAAGTCACTGGTCACAGCCAGTCTGCCATCATGAGAGGAAAGTCCTGCTTATCAAACATGATTTCCTTTCATGACAAGATAACCCACGTAGCTGACCAAGGGAAGGCAACTGATGAAATCTTCTGGGATTACAGCAAAGCTTTCAATATTCTCATAATATCCTTCTGAATAAAATGTCCAGCAAACATCATGTGATGGGTGAGCAACTGGCTCATGGGTCGGGCACAGGTGACATCAGACCAGCAACCTGTCACTAGTGGGGTTCCACGGGGCTCCATCCTTGGCCCTGTGCTCTTCAACATCATCATCAAATGGACGTGAGACTGCAGGGGGTACTGAGCAAATTCAGAGACAATGCAAAACTGGGAGGAGTTGTTGACTCCCTCAAGGGCAGGGAAACCCTGCAGAGAGACCTCAACAACTTAGAGGACTGGGCAATCACCAACCATGCGAAGTTCAACAAGGGGAAGTGCAAGATTCTGCACTGGCAGAATGCAACCCTGGGTATATGGACAGACTGGAGAATGAGATTCTAGAAAGCAGTACCACAGAAAGGAACCTGGGGGTCCTGTTGACAGAAACTGAATGAGTCAGCAGTGCCCTGGCAGCCAGGAGGGCCAACCATGTCCTGGGGGGGCATCAGGCAGAGCATCACCAGCCAAGCAAGGGAGGGGATTGTCCCACTCTGCTCTGTACTGGGGCGGCCTCACCTTGAATATTGTGTGCAGTTTTGGACACCACAAAGTAAGAAAAATATAAATTATTAGAGAGTGTCCAAAGGAGGGCAATGAAGATGTTGAAGGGCCTTGAGGGGAAGCTGTATAGGGAATGGCTGAGGTCACTTGGTATGTTCAGCCTGGAGGAGACTGAGGGGAGACCTCAGTGCAGTTACAGCTTCCTTGTGAGAGGAAGAGAATGGGCAGACATCAATCTCCTCTCTGGTGACCAGTGACAGGACCCAAGGGAATGGCCTGAAGTTGTGTCATGGGAAGTTTAGGTTGGATATTAGAAAAAGATTCTTCACCCAGAGGGTGATTGGGCACTGGAATGGGCTCCCCAGGGAAGTGGTCACAGTACCAGCCTGACAGAGCTCAAAAAGCATTTGGACAATGATCTCAGGCACATCGTGTGACTCTTGGGGTCGGTGCTGTGCAGGGACAGGAGTTGGACTTGATGATCCTTGTGAGTCCCTTGCAACTCAGCTGATTCTGTGATTCTGCGATTCTGTGATTCTGTGTTTAGGACAGCAGTAGAACACCTCAGCTCCATCTGTATGCCCAATTTCTACTCAAAATGCCACAAGATGGCTCTGGTGGGTTTGGAAACGTCCCCTGATTACCACTTAGATGCATGGATGACATTGGGCTGTTAGGCTTAACTGGAACAGAGGGCTGGCACGCTGAGAACAAGCAGTGCCAAACAGGCAGCCATTCTCTGCAGCCCTTGCCTAGCTTGTGATTAACGTGCTGTTTCTTCAGTAATTGTGATTAATATATTAGTTTAATGCAAAATAGGTTAATATAAAATGAGGGCAGAGAGAATACGACTGCCTCAACACATTTGGTGCACTCAGGGACACAGAAAAGACTAAGAGTTCATCCATCTTGGAGCAACAAGAGTGAAATTCATAGAAAATTATGCAGATACTTAAATGACATTCACATTCTCCCTGCCCAGGACCACTAGGTTCCTCCTCCATGTCACTCACTTCTGGCAAGGCTCTTGGACTAAATTCAACTTTTTTCCTTCTACCTTACAGGGACATACCTCTCACAGTAGACTGTCATGATCTCCATAGCATGGCACATTTTTCTAATGAACATTAATCAGCTTTGAAACAGCTAACATTACTGAAATGTAAATTATGCCTATTTGAACTGAGCTGAATACAATAGAATCCGCTTACTGGGTACTGTTGGAAGCTCTGCAAAATTCAGTCAGCACTGCTTCAGTCACACCTGGTTAATAGTGAAGCGTTACCTTTGTAAGCACTTTTGGAAGAGAAAATTTAGTTTCTTCTACCCATGGTTGGATTTTAGACATGAAAATACATAGTGCCTCTCTTAACAGCTCAGTCTTCATTTAACAACCTCACACTCCAGGAAAAGTTAACTATATTCAACAACAAATGCATAAATTCCTTTTACTGCTCAACAGTGGTCACCAAGCTAAAGTAATGGGTGCACTAGAAATACATACAATATAAACTAAGACGTAGAAGACTTATTCTTCCTGGACCATGTTTTGTACCAGTTCAAAATTGATGTGCCTGTTAAATGACAGGGCACGTGTAGGGTACCAAGGAGGAGTGACAGCAGGGGAAAATGGAGCCTTCACTCATTGTCCCCGAGCAGAGTCAGAGCTGTGTGGTGATGACAGCAGCAGGCAGACCTGGAACCTCCAAGTGCCAACCTCGGGCTATATGGAAACTTTCAGAGTAACACAGGACTCCTCACTTCACCCGTTATTAGCAAGGAAATAATGATACTTCATCCTGATTTTCTTCCCATCTTGTCTCTTCAGATAGCAATAGATTTGTGCAGTAGCATTTTTCAGCTGTGTGTCTGTATGGCACAACAGGACACCAATCTCAGTTACAGCATCAATGTGTTAATCCTGTGCATCAAACAGTGTTGAATACATACCCTCCATTTTTTGTAAAGCAATAATTATACTTTTTTTTTTTTTAAATAAAGCTTTTTCCTCTTTCCTTTAATAAAATTCCTCAATGTTCAGCAGAGAAAGCAGGAAGTTATTCATGTCTCTCTGACATGAGAGCATACAGACAGCGCAGACAACACTTAAAACAGCCTCAAAGCTATTCAAAACTGTATCAGGCTGCTGCAGCCCCATATCAATTGCAGTGTAACTTCAGCCTTCTTTTCCCAGCCTGGCAGCTTCAGGAACATGCTGGATGACTTTACTAGACTTCTTTCAGCTCTTACTCAGAGAAGTCTCTAATTGCAAAAATCTGGGAAATTTCTTTTTCCCTTCTAATATAGGAGCACTTCAGAGTTAGTAACAGAGTTTTCAGAGTATGTAGGTAAACACTGAAAGCAAAAGTTTGGGGGTTTTTTTGTAAGGAACTGAAATTAAAATTCTGAAATCTTTTAACTTGTTCTGAAGAATACAAGTAATGATGGTCCTAAAGGATTCAAATGAGAACATGCAACAAAGTTATAAGTGATTATACCTGTATTTCTATTTTACTACCTATTCTTACCTTACTCCATCAAAAACCACACAATTATTGCACAAATTGTTTTCTTACCAGATGGGAACTATTATCTCCTCTTTCCATGACAGGAAAAGGGAAAATGTATGAAGGAAGGCAAAGTTCAAATATCCACAATGATGAAGTTACACTGCTCAGAAAAGTCTCTTCCTAACCATGAAAAATTAACAGTCTAGCAGCATGGATTAATTATGGATTAATATACATGGCTACAGTAACCCTCAGCTCCCAGTATTTTAAGTACACAGTGTTTTTGCAATTATGTATGTAAACATTAGCTATCTTCTTAGAGAGTAGGTTTTCTTCTTAAGCAGAATACATACAGAAACATGCTTTAGAAACTTCTGAATGTATCTCTTGATGTTTAAATATGTAATGCTGTGCAGACTACTCTGGGCATCTGTTGTGGGTTAACCATGGTAAGCAGCTAAACTCTACACAGCTACTTGCTCCCACAGCTACATCTCCCACAGGGATGGCAGAGAGAACTGGAAGGACAAAAGTTAGAGAACTTGTAGGCTGAGATAAAGACAGTGTAATAAATAAATTAAAATGAAGCAAACCCAAGAAAAACAGGTGATGCAAAGAAACTCAGCTGCTTACCACCAGCTGACTGATGACCAGCCAGTTCCCAAAGCAACAGCAACCCTGGCAAACTTCCCTCCCAACTTTCATTGCTGAGCATGACACCATATGGTATGGGATATCCCTTTGATCAGTCATCCTGGTTGTGTCCCCTCCAAACTACTTGTGCACTCCCATCTTACTTGCTGGTGAGGCAGCATGAAAAGCACAAAATGCCGTGATGCTGTGCAAGCACTGCTGAGCTATAGCTAAAACACCAATGCGTTAACAGCACTGTTGTGGTCACAAATCCAAAACAGCTCCATACAAGCTGCTATGAAGAAAATTACTCCCATCCCAGCCAAAACCAGTACAGCATGCCTTTTGGTACTCCCCTGTACACTGATCTCAGCACACCCTCTGGATAGCATTGCCCACACCTGGTAAATAAAAGGTGTGCAGTACCATCTGAACAGATCAGCTGTGGTGGGGAAGCTTTATCACTGTATCGGGATGGTTGCTCAGCAAGACTTACTCACTGGAGTGTTGTGCCAGTCACATTATTTCTACTAGTACTTGCTCATTCTTAGAAAGGTCTTATGCCTTGCCTCATGCTCCTGGTAGCTCCAGGCCAGTCTGGGTCTTTTTGCTGTTTGATTCTGCAGTTTGGGATGCACTGCTTTACCCAGTTATAAATCAGACTGGTTTCAGGCCCATATGAACCCAAAAATACACAGGGAAGACACCTCTCCCCTCCTTCATGAACCGTGAGAAGTCAGCAATTACTGCAGTCCATATGTTAGGGTTTTATACCTCCTACACCAGCTATCAGGTAAGGGTGGAGAATCAATCCCAGTCAAGCATACTACTTTCTGTGATGTACTAAATAACATTCATGCTTATCTACACATCTGGATATGCACAAAACATCCTGAACAGAACAGTGCAAAATGTCCATTGCTATTGCATGTCCATCAGAGGTTGAAGTATGTGAACAATAGTGAGGCTGTCCACCCCAAATGTGATCCACATCTAATCCTAGAATGGGAACTCCAATACAACCATGTGCTAAGGCATGGAAGTACTCCCCAAATGAGAAATGTTATTCTTGAGGTTTTGCACCTTCTTGCTACACAGTATCTGTCATTCATCCTCAACTCAGCAGACTGTGAGTGGACTGTCTGGTGACTTAAACACACAATCAGCAAATTATTGTTACAAGTCAGTATGTACAGCCACCATCCTTATAGCAGTGCTTCTGGATGATTATTGTTTCCCATTTGTATTTTCTTACTTTATTTAAGAATTTATTAGATGCCATTCCTGATACAGTCCATGCTTCGACACAGTGCTGACAAGAGTTCTGGAGGCCAGGATTTCAGGGACGACCCACCCTACAGTTAGCACCATGAACCAAGAGCTGCTAAGACATAGGCAGTAGAGGTTAAGGATATCTGACTAAAATGACCCCATATCCCTGTCAGTCACCTCTGAAGGGTTCTGGGTTCAGAAGTTGCTGCAGGTGCAGAGCTATGATCCCCCACTCTGGAGGTTGGCTGCAGTGACCTGCAGGGCCTGGAGTTGTGGAAGACTCTTGAGATAAGGTCTGCTGTTGCGGCAAGGGCACATCCCATACTTCCCACCATGGGGGCAAGGTACTACACTGCCTGTGGATCAGGTTCGACAGTGCTGAGCCCATTGCCAGGGCAGAGGGGGCCTGAGGAGAGGCCAAAAGGGGCTACCAGGGCTGCAGGGGTCTTTGGGGCCTGAACAAGAACTTAGTAGTACTCTTCATCGAAGACTAACCTTATTCAAACAGGTTTTCATCAGCTCATTGTTGGGGTTTTAGGAGCTCTCCTGATTTTTTTTTTTCTGTTAAAGAAATTTTGCCCATACATGTTGCTAGGGGAACAAATGGATGGGTACTTAAGAAAAACAAAAGAGCTGGCTTCTTTTTTGTTTCACCTGGGTGTGTGGTCAGTTCGGTCTCCGGCGTTCGGACAGAGAGGGAGGCTGCTTTCTTCGGCTTTTTTTCCTTCTGCTTGGAGAAGGCCCGGGATCCCAAGGCCGCCTTCCCTGCCCCGCTGGGAGCTGGGCTGTGGCCGCCCTGCCCCGCCGTTGCTTAGAGCCTTTGCTACGTTGTAGCCCTGCTCGACCTGCCCACACCTCCAGGGGGTTTCCCCGTTTGGATACATCACGTCTGCCACCAGGGGGATTCACCATTTGGATATATCTCGTCTCCCACCTGGGATTTGTGCTTGTCCCTGCCATTCCAGCCTGCCATTCCAGCCTGCTGTTCACAAGGGTCTGGCCGGACACCGGGATCGGCTGCCCAGGGGTTTGTGAAGCCTTTGTTCCATCCCTCTCCGGGATCCCAGGGCACCAGTGCCGCGTGCTCCCCGAGCTCGCTCCGGAGCGCCCCCTGCAGCCGCGGGGGAACCATCGCA
>NW_008240221.1:1094714-1104221 GCF_000691975.1 Corvus brachyrhynchos
GGTTTGTGATTGTTTGCTGTTACTGCCATAGTTGTTGCTGTTTGTTTGACTGGTTATATATATAATAGTAAAGAACTGTTATTCCTATTTCCCACATCTTTGCCTAAAAGCCCCTTGATTTCAAAATTATAATAACTCAGAGGGAAGGGAGTTGCATCTGCCATTCCAAGGGAGGCTTCTGCCTTCCTTAGCAGACACCTGTCTTTCAAACCAAGACACTCATAAAGCAAAGCTTCTTTTCCTCTGATAATTCAAAATGGTCAAAATCTCCTGAAGACACTGGCTATCAGAACCTGTATTTGTTGACACCTGAATTTGTTTACTCCCTGTTTAGGATCTGCTAATGACAAATTGCTACAGAGAGAAATCAGAAGGCATGAGGATGGAAAAGTATTTTCCATATCATAAGCTCTGTTACCAGCATTATGGCCATGAATAACATCTTCAGGCCATCACAAGAAGTGTGTTTTACTCTTTTCCTCCTACTTGCCCACAACTTTGTCACATAAACAGATAAATTTTGCACCTCTGTTTCCTACTGCAGACTTTGTCGTAGATTTGGGTTTTCAGCCTTTCCACCTTTGATGTGCTCTTACTCTTGAATTATTTTCAAGACAGCAGAAAATGTCAAAGCTGCAGGATTTGGGGCGGGGTGCGGGAAGGTAGTTGCATGGACACCTCTTTTCCAAACTCATTAGCCTTTATATATCATAAGTCACTTACATGCCATACTTCACACTTGCCACATGCACCAGCATTGTTAAAGTCATCTGTTAGGTCTAAATATACAATCCCATTAATGAATGATATGGACTGGAAATGGGTTTTATAAGTCTCTCTGCCATATTGTATTTTGAAATTTCAAGCCCCTATATTTTAATATTGGGTTAATATGCTGAATAATAATAATAATTTACATTTATATTGGAGCTTTCATCCTGCTAGATTGCTGAATGCTTCCAATTACATGCATACTAGAACACACTGATGCAGAAATCTCTATGGAAGGATAAAGTTGGCAGCAGCAGGTGAGACAGAACCTTTTGGACTTAAGAGAGTATGGCCAACCCCTAAACTTAAGCCACCAGCACAGTATCCTTGACTTCACACGGAGAAAAATATCTTAGTTTTAAGGTAACATCAGAAGTCCTGAAGCCTACAAATTTAGTTTCATTTGTAAAAACAGATGACAAAGATCAGTTCTGCATGGAGATGAAGAGTATTTCTATTCAAAGTACCACCACTGAGGTAGTCCAAAAGAAATAGAAGAAAATGTAGGTGACAAACTATATGTGTTGGATGCCTAAAAACACAGTTAAATAAGCAATTCAATTATTACTCTCTTTTTTTCCAGAAGGAAGAAGATTGGAGGGAATAGATAGAGGATGGAGGGAAATGGTTCAGAGAAAGTTGATTTTCATCCAAAATAAAACTGGAACACGTCCCAGCCAAGTGACTGGTCTGATTTCTATTCAGTTTTGCCAGCCCAAGTGGGTCCCAGTATCACTATTATGCTCAATATCATGTGATTAGTCTCATTGAGAGAATACAGTTTACATGCTAAAAGCTGATGGTATGAAGCCTTTAGCATACACCTGCTTTTTTTGGAAACATTTCAAATGTTTCTTTTGGTGTGGGGGAGTAGTGAAGTGAAGTCCTGTTTAAAAGAAAAGCCTTTTGGGGAAATATTCTTGTGACTGGAAAAGCTTAGTTTTGATTTATTCAGCAGAAATTCCTCTTCATATAAGGCCATTCCCAGCTTTCTCTTCTCCAATACAGATGTCAGTCCCAAACACTAACAAATAACTCTTGAAGTCAGAAACTAGAGAACCTTACACAATTGCAACTTGGAATTTATTTTTTATAAAATCTTGTTATAATCTTAATGCCAGATTTTCAAGAGAGCTCAGCTCCCATCTAATAAGTAAGTGAAGAGTTCAAAAGCTACCAGCTGCAATTGTTGGAGTTTTGTAAATCAATCAAAGATGATGATACTCGCAGCTATCAAGATCTTTAAAAAAATAGGCCAAAATTTATGAAGAGCCTGGGAAAAATCCTTTTTCCATGGGGGTAAATTCTCTCCATCTGACTTCAAGTTGGATTTTAGAGAATTTTAGAATGGCCGCGATAATCATTTGCTGTTGAGTTCTCCAGCTTTTCATGCAGGCGTATTCCTGGCTAAATCCAAGGAAATCTTATATTGTATGTTCTTACTGTAAATTGCTACTAGGAGAGCAAGAGTGGGTAATGGCTATCATAAGTAACAAAAATCTTGAAGAAATTATCAATAAAGAAAGGCAAAGAATAAGTATGTACAGGGGAAAAAAAAAAGACTAAAGAAAGAGGGTTAAGCAACACTTCTCTCCAATCAATTATCTGCATCTGCATTTCTTATTTAAAAGTAAGATTTTGTGGTATCTCTCTTCCCCACTCATCTTCTGCCATCAAATATGATAAAGAAGGTATTTTAAAAATATTTCCATGAATAGTCACACGAGCAGACATCTTTTATGAGATAAAAGACCAGTATACGTAAAAGGGAGTGTTTCCCTAGAAGAATTCTTCATCTCCCCAGCATCTTGGAAACTAGCAATAGTAAAAGTGTTTGTTTCCCTCACTTCCTCCAGATGAGATCATTCAGTAACCATGTCACAGGACTGGCACAAGTTAAGAAGGATTAAACCTTAGGAAATAATTTATTTATAATTTTAATGGATGTGCACATTCTGCATGCCTCTTGAAAAGAGAAACTGTAAAAACCTTAACTGACAGACAATGTGATGTTTCAAAGAATACTTTTCCTTTGCTTTTAATATTTACTATCATTTGGTGGTGGAATTAAAAAGCTTATCGTTTTTACAGGGAGATAATGTGGCTGAAGACTACAGTAAAGCTAGGAAGCCGCAAGTATGGTAAAAAAAAAATCAGACTATGTTATATATATATTCTGTATAAAATATGAGTCTACTCTCACCTCAGGCAATGAATGCAGTTTCCAGGAGAAGTCCCTAATTTTTTGAAGCAGTCATTCAAATGGCCAACAGATCCAGTGTAACTGCTTTCATTTAAACTTTAACCTCCTCAGGGAAAGAACAGCACAAACCCATTTGGTAGCTAATAGTAAGCAAACATTAGCAGAAATACATTTAGAACTAAAACAGAATTTATTGAAATACCTCTATTACTGTCATTATTAAAAAGGTGTTTTAACAAAATCATCCACTATTACCTATTCTTGTTGCAAAAGTGTTCAGGGACCAGTTTCCACTATCAGATGAAATAACAGATCATCGATTAAGACTCCTTCTTGCATCTTTCAATGTTCAGGAAAGCTCTTTCTGTCCTATAAAAGGCAGGTGTTTGATCTGAGAACATATTACTTCAGAAGTCTATTTTAAGAATTGCAAGCCTGAAAATAATGTGGCAGGTTTTAAAGCATTGTTCTAAGTAGACTGTCAGTTATGAATCACTAATGTTACTAATCTCTACTGAGCATGCTCAGAATAGATACCCAGCGGGAAGAGAAGGTCCTAAAGATTTTTGTTTATTATTTAGGGCACACAAATCACCTCATTTTCCACTTAATCAGTCACAGTGATTTGATTCCACGCAGGTCAAGTTAAGATCCTACAAGGATGACTCTTTTACAGACAAATTAATATGAAGTTCGTGTTCAAAGCTGAATTTTTAAAAACCGTATCATAAAAAGAATATTAACACTAGATTTTCTTACTCCATATCTATGCGGTTCAGTCTCCTGCTTTTTAAGTTTTCCCATAAGCTTTCCCATTAGTGGCAATAGATTCCCACAAACCATTTCCAAAGGAGATTGTCTTTGTTCTTCTTAAACTCTAAAACTACATGTACAATTTCCCAGGTAGCTTGCAAAAGCCCTATATGCTATTCAAAGCCTCCTTCTTATCACCAGTGGCAGATAAGCCTTCAATTTGACATGGCTGTGACTGTGATACATGACACACAAATACACACATCACTGGCATCAGTATCCAAATAAATTTGTCCTCACCTCAGTGAGTGTGGAATCAGAATAAATACTTAGCTTGCTAAGTAATTAGCTTGAGAGTTTAAAAAAAAGAAGATGTAATAATCAGGTTGTATCCTCTCACTGCCCCTATCTCAATACATTCCAATGTAATTTCCATCTAGCTTCCAAAAGAAAAATCAGGACAAAAACGCACATGTATTCAAGTTCTTCTTGGGACGTACCTTTGTTTTCTGGCATAAAGTTTGAAAGCAACACAGATGTCCCATAGACTTTGATTTAATGTTGTACCTGCAAGTCCTCTACATGTGATTGTTGCAGTGGTGTAGACTGAATGTAAGTATCCCTTGCAACACTAAAATATAGGCATTCTCAGAGGGAAAGTAAAGGTATTTAATATTCATGCTGGAAAACTTTCTTCTGAACCATGAGGTTCCATAGTCCTTGTCTTTTTTCCTGATGAAAAATGTATTGAATCATTTGGTAATTACAGCTTTAGTTTATTGAACGGACTGCTGAAGTGGAAAGCTTCCACTTACTTAGCTA
The DNA here is from genome assembly GCF_000691975.1 of Corvus brachyrhynchos. Taxonomy (NCBI): domain Eukaryota; kingdom Metazoa; phylum Chordata; class Aves; order Passeriformes; family Corvidae; genus Corvus; species Corvus brachyrhynchos. The sequence goes on from NW_008240221.1 coordinate 1,099,264, forward strand.
GAGCTACCAACTGTCTCATAGCTTTGGAAGAAGAATGAAAACAGTTGAAAAGTTCTTCTGATGTATGTTTGCAATGTAAGCCCAGGGATGTCTGTCTTGGAAGCAAGGGAAGACTAAAAAAATTAAAAGGAGCAGTCATTGTTTTTTATCTAGAGAAACTAGTTAAACTTACTCCATACATCCATAGAAAATACTGGCTAATAAACAGTAGTTGCAATTCTATGAAAGAGAACTGGCCATAGGTAGGGAGGAAATGAGAATAATAAAGATACGAAACTGCCATTGAATGTGTACTTTTCTAATAGAGAATGGAGATATGGCACAGTTGAACATTTCAGTGTCTGAGGTATTTATTCCAGAACACTACTATTATTATGACAACACTCATAGTGAAAGGATTACCCTCAATTCTCTTCACTCTACAGTTGGTCCTGCAAAGATCCAGCTAATTGGTATCCCAACAGTTTAACAGTTACAGCTCTTACCAGTTTAATTGTGCCAGCAGCTTCCATTGCAGACATCACTACTGAACTGAATAGGGCCTGGGCACTCTGGCATGAAACTGTCCACATAATTAGCTGCTGGTACACAGCTTGGCACAGATTTGAGTCAGGAGAACTAGCACTCTTCCAGGCAACACCTAGTCATGGTTGGGAGAGCAAGGCAAGCCTGGGATGTCTCCCAATATGCAATACAGGCAAGGCTGACATGTTTCAGTTAAGCAGAAAGTTTAGCCATATGGATGTAAGCCATGTCCTGCCACTTGCCCTCAGGGCCAGACAGGGAGCCAGGGTGCTTTTTATTTACTTAGTATAGACACAGATGTTGAAACCAATTTGTTTCTGACATCACTATGACTCAATTTATTGAAGACAAAGATTTAGAGAAAATATGTAGAAATAGGAGAATCACCATACCTGTTGGGTGTGTATTTTGGGGAATGAGCAGGCATATGGAAGATGTGGCAATCATCTCATCTTAAAAGTAACTTAAATGGGGTTAGACCTATTTTACTTTTACCCACTAGTAACAGCATCTGTTGTATGATGATTTTTTGTCTCTTACTTTTTAAACCTTTTTTCTACCAATTTCATTCATATGGACTAGGTTTGGTCATTAGCAGCACGGCACAACCCAGTATTACATTCTGCTCATGGACGAATGTGCACACAACAGCCTGCTTGATTTATCTGTTGCCTGTCATATAATCTGCTCAGATCATGTAAGAGGAAGCAGTACCTCCTTGTTTGGTATTCCCACACTTACATCAGAAAGCAAACACCTCACAGCCTCAGCATGCACAGTAGGCAGCCTTACACTGAACCTGAACTTTTTTATATCTTTGTTTTTTCCTCTCTGGGAAAAAACCTGTTTACATGAGGGACAATCCCCCACTCTATAATACCCCCTATACCCCTAAACCCATAGGGGTAGCTCCATTGGTTAGCAAAATTATGTTTTAAAATAAGTAAAAGAATGTAAAAATCAGTATTTAAAAAAACAACAAACCACCTTTCTGTAACGTAAAGACAAAATCAAAACCGAAGAGATACAGTGGAACAAGAATAAGTCTTCAGCTTTATTGTTGTTAGTGTATCATGTATTGTCATCTATTGTTCTTAAAAAAATCCCATCTTCTCTGCAAAGGATCTCTCTCTCAGTTTACATGCACAAGTTACATGTCACTCATTTAGACTTCCTGAGATTTTCTTCTCAATACTACTGGTATGTTCTGTGATGCTCTCATCCTGATTTGTGTATTTGTACATTTTCATGCTTCAGTGGTTTATCTGGCTTTCCATTCACATTGCTTGAATGACCTGGCTCCTTTTCAGACACAGAAGCCCTGCTTCTAACATGATACAGCAAGTTTACAATGGCCCAAACAAATATAACAGGGCTGGGAATTATATACTCTATTCCTCATACAAAATCCTACCTCAAAACAACCCTTCTTTCACTCCCTCACAGGCACATAGACACAACTGCGCACAGTTAAGGCTTCTTACATAAACTCAACCAACTTAATTATCTGGCTCTCAAGCACAAAGAAATTCTGCTGTCTTATCAGCTTCTCTTTGCTGATATATATACATATATATATGAAATCTCAGGGGGTAATTACTTCCTCTCTCCACCTGTCTTGGCTCTTACCACGCCAATCCACATAAACACAACATGGCTTCACAGAGCACTATACAGACTCTCCAGGACTAACCCATACTGCCTATGCCCCTGGTGCTTCTCCCAAACCCAGTACATACTTAAAGGCTGAAGGAGCTCCCACCCATCTAACCTATTTGTTCACCTCTCTGTTCCCCAGGTACACTTGACAGTCCTTCACTGAAGAGTAGTATTCACTCTTTGCCTCTCTTTAACCATTAATACTGGAAAAATAAAAATCAGGAGAGAGAGGGACAGAACGATGGAAAGAGAAAAATGTAATAAGAGACTTAAGATCTAAAATCCACCAATTCACACTAAACTATTTCCCCCACCTTCTGAGAATTATATATATACATATACATAGCACTCAAATTCTCTTTGAAGTGTGTTGCTTCAACAAACAGCAGTAGAAACACTCTGGAACTAATCTGCTTTAGTGATTTTGTGCCGTTGTTTTACTCTGGTCAGTAATATGACCAACATACAAAACTCTGAAAAAGTTGGATAGCATAATGATGTAAGAACATGATAATTTAAACAAGGTAAAACTTTCTTATCTGAGGAAAAAGGTTTGAAGTTGAATAAGGTCTGATCTTTCTTAGACACAAGTTAGTAGGTTTCCAGTGGAAGAGGCAAGCAATTTGTGATTTTGTGTTGGCCTTGGTATGCCATTTCAAGGCCTTCTCTGTATGACACAATTTATCACAAAAGTAAACACTATCATAGATGAAACTCTCCACTTGAAGAGGAATTGTAAGAAAAGTAATAGGGGCACCACTGGTATGCCTACACTCTAATGTACTACAGTAAGGTTTAACAGGAATATTAAAAGAAAAAATACCGTTACAGTTTCTTAAGAATGGAGATTTTTTGATTACTTCACTACTTTCTCAAGAAGTGGGTTTGTTTTTAACATGACCAGAATGGAAAAACTAAGTTTTCAGTAAGTTTAAAAATCAAAACACACAAAGACTGGAAAATAACAGTGCTAAGATTATTGTTCTAAAGGGTTTTTTTGTAGTTAAATATTTTCTGGTTTTCTGGGCAAACAAAAATCCCTAGAATTTGATCATATGGCCTCACATTGACAAGACTGGTCATCTGCCAAGCTGGAATAATGTGTTCCACTGCACTAATTACTACCATGCAAGCATATGAAGCAACTGATGGCAGCAGTAGGTTATCATCCTCTAGGTATGTCAGAACTGGAGCAGAATGAGGCAGAACAGGAAGGTTAAGGCAGCTGAACCTTGCCGGAAGACTCTGCAGCTGTCTCTGCCTCTGCCACAGAGCCCCCGTGTCACGGCAGTCAGGTCATTCCAACGAGACATGGAGCAGGTGATGCCATCTGTGTTCTTCACCTCTGGTTCCAAGCCTGGCACCACACAGCCTGACTGGCAGAAGTAACAGGATCAGACACTCCTAGCAGCAACAGAAACACTGTTTTCAGCATAACCAGTTCCACGTAATACGTAAGTGCTGTGAAAAATCTGTGTTTATAAACTAATGAGCTCAAAGTAGTGAATCTTATTCTTTTGTGCTCAGGTGCTAGAGCAGCAAGCAATAAAGAGAAACCAGTAAGAAATTTAAAATTGAAGGAACTGAAGATGGGAGTGACACTGGTTTTCTTCCACTCTTCAGGAACGTCTCTCAGTCACTGTGGCCCTGACATCAAGAGTGGCTCCAAAATTACCTCAATCAGCAACCTGTGCACTCATGGACTTATGTACGTCCAGTAAGGACTCCCTAACTCCCTCTTCACTAAGGATGAGCCTTGCTCCGATGTTTAGGTTGCAAACAAAGAACTGCTTCCTGATAATCTTACTCAGCTAATGCTGAAGAAATAATACAGAATAATACAACATTAAAACTAAAATCAACATGTGTTAGGCATATTCTCACTGCTGCAACTATACAAAGACCTGCCCTAGGGAACCAGAAGCCACTTAGCTCAAAAGACAGCATTCTGTGATAGTTTGCCATATTTCATGGCTCTGTTTTATGAAAAGGAAAAAGAAAGAGGAGAATACTACCATTACTAGTTTTATTTATTATATTGCTGCTGTTGTTCTTGCAACTGCTGTGAATTTTATTAGAGATGAGAATCCCACTGCTCTAAGCATATATAATACTATGGATTACTGTAAGTCTTAAGCATATGCCATTTATTCAGTGAAGAAAACACCTGCTCCAAGATATCACCATGCACAGGTTAGAGGAGGAATGACAAATGCATTCAACTGAAACTAAGAGAAAGCAAATCATATGAGAATCACAACAATATTCATTTGTTCATAGGTATAAAACTAAATAAATAGGTATTAAACCACTAAAAAAGTCTGAGAAAATAAGGAGTTCAGGAAAAATAAGATACATATGTTGGAAAAAACTGCTTTACAAGGGCTAGGAGATAGAATTCAGGGGAAAAAGGAAGGTTTGGCATATGAATAAAGGAAGTATTTGGGGCATAAAGAAATATTTTTCAGATAAAAATTTACTTCTGCCTCACACAGACCTTTCCTCTAATAATAATGATAAATAAATGGCAGGTGAAAAGCTAGGCTGTGAATAAATTTTATACAAACTTCAGACCTAGAAAATATTCAGTCTAACATCTCCCCTGAAATTCATTCCTTTTTGCTCTTCCATTTAGTTTCTTGGTCACATATTTCAAAGGCCATTGTGACAACCATGTTGATAGTGGCAGCTTCACAGCATTATGGAGGTCAGGCCTACAGTCTCAGGAGCAAAGAGGACAAGAGGCTGCTTGGTGGCTGCAGCTCTCCCTGTCA